>NC_143049.1:17777500-18077500 GCF_057628025.1 Oncorhynchus mykiss
ACTGCTTTGCTTTCTTTCTCCCGTTTTGTTCTCTGAAGTCTTCATCGCAAAGGAAGATTACATGGTCTGTGGTAACATTCCTACAGCCACCATTTTAAATCAATACCCAGGAGTGAGGGGAATGTGAGTGCATCATGCACATATCACTATTGTTGTCACAGACTTTCAAGTGTGTCTGTGTCTGCTGGTTCTATGCACAGTCAACAATGCCTCTATAGATAGATTTCTGTTTTTGTCAGCATCAGCACACGTTGGTGGCATTGACTGGTTTTGATGCAGTAGGTGAAATTACATTTTCTATTCTCCAAAGACAAATCACTTAGACAATATATGTTCTCACCAATCCGCTACAAGTGTGTGTGTGTGTGTGTGTGTGTGAGTGTGTGTGTGTGAATGCTTTTCTTTAGTCTGTGTGTGTGCAATTATTTTCTCTCGGTGTGTGTGTGCATCTCTTCTGTGTGTGTGTGCATGCTTTTCTTGTGTGTGTATTTGTGTGTGTGTGCATGCGCAAGCATCCATGTGTCTGTGTGTGTACATCGTACACCAGTACATTTACTCTGTACTGGTACTCCCTGTATATAGCCATGTTATTTGTACTTTTTTATTTGTATTAGTTATTCAGTGTGTATTTATTCCTCGTGCCACTATTTCAAATCTATTTCTTTAAAATGTGTTATCTTTAACTCTGCATTGTTGCTAATGGACTCGTAAGTAAGCATTTCACTTTTAGTCCACACCTGTTGTCTACGAAGCAGGATGACAGCTACAATTTGATTTGATTTAGGTTGAGTGTGTGTGGGTATACAGTATTTGTCACACAACGTTGCCGCATGCAATATTTTAAGTCTTGTCTGAGTGATGGCATTCACTGCTTGTTTTTGCGTTGTTATTGAGATCCGAATGCAACAGCTTGGTTGAATAAATTGTTCCTACTTCCATATGTTCCCTACAGCTTGCTTTTCTTCCCGCAGTAAAGTTGACATGAAGTGTGGACACGTCATAGATATTTCCCCGAGTTTGGATCAGAATCAGAAGAGAGTAGGCAGATGTTGCTTATTGTTCTTTGTCCACCTCTGCCTGTAAGAATGGAGCCACACTAATACAGATGTCCACAAGACAGCTTTTATTTTCAAAACAGAATTGCTATGGAAATGACATGCTTTGGGGGTTTTGCATAGTTTCACTGTTTGTATTTGGTGGTGTCTGTCAGAGTGCATTTCCCCTCTCAAAATCTACTGCAGTAGATACAAGGGTCTGTCTTTATAGTTGGAATAGTAACAGAAGGCTGGACACTAACTGCAGGCTTCACATGTAGCCTGTCATAATTGTTATAATTGTTATATAAACCCTGCATAATTGTTTCTTGCAGTACAATGATAGACCTACTGTTAATTTTGTCTCGTGAACAGGAGTGGAGAAATATGATTGATTTCTTTCAGCATCTGCAGAGAATGGGAATGTGCGTTTAGTGTTTTGTAGCCTAAACGTGCCATTTTTTTCAGCGACATAAAAACGGACAGTATTTCATTTTCAACCACATAAAATATGCATCCAACACAAAGTGTGTCATTTGTTGTGTTATTGTGGGTTAGACACTGTGGTCAGTGTTGTTGTGTTGTTGTGTTGGTAATAGACAGTGCTCCGTGTTTAGTTGTGTTGTGGATTAGAGACAGTATCATTGTGCTGTAGATTAGAGACAGTATCATTGTGCTGTGGATTAGAGACGGTATCATTGTGCTGTGGATTAGAGACAGTATCATTGTGCTGTGGGTTAGAGACAGTATCATTGTGCTGTGGGTTAGAGACAGTATCATTGTGTTGTGGGTTAGAGACAGTATCACTGTGTTGTGGGTTAGAGACAGTATCATTGTGTTGTGGGTTAGAGACAGTATCATTGTGCTGTGGGTTAGAGACAGTATCATTGTGTTGTGGGTTAGAGATACTGGTCAGTGTCCATGCCTCACAGTGACAGTAAAATAACACGTTATTGGCACATGTAGGGAAGGTCAATCCCGATCATGACCGGCGACAGGGCCAGGGCCATGTGGTATCGGTCAACATGGAGAGAGCATGTACAGAGAGAGAACGAGGACAGAATAAAGCCTTGATGGTGCCTCTCCTTTTCCCTTCTGTCTGTGGAATGTGTACGCCTTTCTTCTCTTTCTCAATTGGATGCTGGAGGGAGTCAGAGGTTATGTTTTGGTCCCGTCGAGGAAAAGGGCAACGTTACAAGTCCTGTTTCAATTAAGTCTGAGAGACGGAGCCGGCGACGCTATTGCTCAGGGGAATAGATGGCACAGGACGAGACCATACATCATTCGCTTATATGCAAACACTTCACCCTCATCACTGACATTTACTCAATCCTAGACTATCTACGTCTCTCAACTACAGTGGGTGCGTCGTCATTTTGTTTTCACGGGATGTGCCCGAAGTGTTGGGTCAGCAGCTTGTTCAGTCACAGTGAGGAGGCATAGGATGAGGATCCTTCAGACAGACTAGTCCAGAATCTGCACATACAGTAGGTGACTGCCTGCCTGCCTGCCTGCCTGCCACGTTGCTCACAGACCTCCTGAGCAGAGAGAGGGAGAGAGAGACTGAGTTGAGATTTTCTCTTAGAGCACAAATGACACTCTGAAGTCGGTCTCACTCCACTAACGTTTTCATTGGCTGACAACGATATTTCCAGGGTAGCCGTCGTCTGCATATATAAATATATTTTCTGCACCATTTAGTTACTGTATTGCAGGATTTCATGAAATGGTTGTCGTGTCATATACACCTTAAATATTTGATGTTTACCACGAGATGAGTTCCATCATTACATGGATGAACTCTGGGATTTGGCTTGGCATCGGATAGAAGCAGACTGTATGCCATTTGATACGGGTTCATATGAATCCATAATATGGAAATAGTATGAATGACTATTACAGTCAAGAAAATGCTATGAAAATCAACAGCTAACACAGACCGTCTGTGTCATATAGGCTGACTGTCAAAAAGAACCCTGCTTTGGCTCGGTAACACATTTGAGTTTGCCTTGATAAACACACCTTTTTCACCTCACCATTTTGTATTTGTCATTGCATTATCGTTGTCATATTTAGGTGAGGTGATTTGAAGTGGTGCAAAGGTTGCGCGTTCAACCATAGTTCAACCATGTCTCCATCTGTGCCTAGTACAATAATATTAATGCATTTATTGATGTCCAACATGGTCAATATGGCACTAGGCAGATGTGCTGTACTCAAAGGATCCATAGCCACTTTTTCTGCTTTTACAATCCAAATGTCATTACCCTAACGAAAACCAAGTGAGTGCAACTAGGCCATACTAGAGCGTCAGAGTTTTGTTGTTGTGAATATGAATGAAGAATAATTATTCAGTATCTATTCATATTAATAAAATAAAAAGATAAGAGCTGCACTCATTTGGTTTAAATAATTCAAGTGAAAGACAGGGTAGATTCACTATTCGTCTTTATTCTCCTCTACTTTAAGCTTTATTCATCTCTAATGACAGTTTTTTCTTTATAAGCCCCCGATATTTTAGTCTCTTTTTTTTTTTTTTTTTACAATTAATGATCTGTGGTATAACACCCATTAGCACTTTTCTAGTGTGACACAAAACTATGGCTAGTATTATCATTAAGGAAATGATGATGGAGCCATAGAAATACCATTAACTTGGCTGTCAGTGTTCTTGACATGCGGGAAGCTGGGGCTCAGTGAGTTGTGCTGGGCTTGTCTGGGTGCCACGGGAGCTGGCCGATATCTCCTCTTATTTCATGGCATGTGTCTCTCCTGTTGTCATGGCTTGTCTGACTGCTGGGGAGATGGTGTCTGTCTCCCCCCCCCCCCCCCCCCATCTGCTGTCAGTGATTGATTTCCTGATGCATTTGTTTGTCTAAAATACATATCATGTATTGTACATTATCATAATATCCAATATCCATAATATTAGTATGATTATTTATCCTTTGATAGTATTATTATTTCCAATAAGGTATTATTTGATTTCAAACTACTTCAGAATTACTACTCATATTCATAACTTGTTGACATGATAAAGTACATGAAGGATTACAAACGTTATGCCATATGATTAACACACAGCTTCTCCATTGCAAATTGTTTATGACACTAATCAGCACCTGTTCAAATAATGCTCATTAAGAAAGTTATTCATCATGTGCAGTGTGTGTCCTCTCCCCTCCTCTCCCCCTTGTACTAATTGAGGAGGTTTGACCTGGTGACCCCAGCTAAATTGAGTTGTAGTCCCTGTGGCGAGAGTCTCCTTCCTGGTCAGTCAGGGCCGATTACACAGCCATTGTGCTCCACACTGTAATGTCCAAGCTCACTGTAACCAACCAGATGAGTCACACTGTCGCAGCTCACATATACAAGAACAGACAGACTCAGGGCGGTGTGTGTGTGTGTGTGTGTCTATCAGCCCTTCTTCTCTCAGACAGACAGACAGACAGACAGACAGACAGACACGCAACAGGAATTCATTTGATGGATTAGAGCAATTGATAACCCGACTGCAGTGCGTAGCGCCCATTCACTTCTTCATTAGAATGTGTTCTGTTTGGCACATTTGTTTCTACATTTATTCACAAGAATACTGTATTGACTGAAGCTGTTACTGTGGACGTCTGTCCATAAGTCTTATTCTTGGTGTTTTTCTTCTACCGATTGGTAATTAATTTGTAGATTACATTTTGAAGGATCGAGTCCTGCCATAGGATTGCCAATCTCTCCTAAATGGCCATCATGTTTGTTAGTTCGTATGTGTTAATCAGTGGACCTTTAACTCTTCAACACTTGTTGTCAGATGACATTATTTCTGTTACACGTATAAAAATCCAAGGAACAGTGTTGATTTGGTCCCATGTGTTGTATCAACAAAACATTGCAGCATAATTATAAATGCAGTGTGTTACTGGCAGAGTGACACAATGTACCTTGTCAAATTAATGAACTGATAGCTGTGTTGCTGAAGTGATATTCCGTATGTATGCTGTTCTATATTCATCTACGTAATAGATTCTGTCTTATTGAGATGGTTATCAGGCAGCTCTAGTATACATTAATTCAATTAGCCAGATGTATTATCATACATTTTCGTTGAAAATTGCAGCAATTGCTGGTGAAATGTGTATTTTTGTTCGTTGCTGAGGGATTTTCGTTACATTTATAGAGCGTTACCATGGGTCAATTATTGTGTATCTGACAGGCTAGATCGGATGACCAATGGCCCACGTAGGTAGCAGCCTTTCAAATCCATTAAAACTTCCCATGGAGTGATGGGACAACAATTTTACAACAAGAATGTAAATTGCTTGTTTTGTTTAATTGGCCAAAACTTTTAATAAGTTCACAGTGGTGACAAATCATCGACTCATGGCTGACACTCCTGTAATGTATAAGTTTGGATGGCATTGTAAAATGGAATTTTCTGCCTCAACTCACTTATCTCGCCAACAGGGACAGTAATCAAAATGAACCACCCCCCCACTCACACGCACACACACACACGCACACACACACACACACACACACACACACACACACACACACACACACACACACACACACACACACACACACACACACACACACACACACAATCCCTCCACCCAACCAAGGTCTGTACGAAACACGAGGGCTTTATTAGTAACCCCCCTCTATCCTGGCCCATTTAAATGATGCTGGATGCAAGGTGCTCAACAGCGCTGGAGAAACTCATTAGACTCACAGGGACTCAGGCTCACTCACTAAGGCATGTATGTCTCCACAGGACGAGTCGAGGCTTCTGCACTGGTGAGACAAAAAGATAGAGACACAGTTATCTATGTGCGGTGGCTCTAAGGGGACTTTATCACTGTGTCCATATACTACAAATACCTAGGTGCCTAGTTAGACTGTAAACTCTCCTTCCAGACTCACATTAAGCATCTCCAACCAAATATTACATCTAGAATTGGCTTCCTATTTCGCAACAAAGCATCCTTCACTCATGCTGCCAAACATACCCCCGTAAAACGGACTATCCTACCGATCCTTGACTTCGGCGATGTCATTTACAAAATAACCTCCAACACTCTACTCAGCAAATTGGATGCAGTCTATCACAGTGCCATCCGTTTTGTCACCAAAGCCTCATATACTACCCACCACTGCGACCTGTATGCTCTCATTGGCTGGACCTCGCTTCATATTTGTCGCCAAACCCACTGGCTCCAGGTCATCTATAAGTCTTTGCTAGGTAAAGCCCCTCCTTATCTCAGCTCACTGGTCACCATAGCAGCACCCACCCGTAGCACCCACTCCAGCAGGTATCATCCCAATCACTGGTCATCCCCAAAGCCAACTTCTCTTTAGCTGCCTTTCCTTCCAGTTCTCTGCTGCCAATGACTGGAACGAATAGCAAAAATCACTGAAGCTGGAGTCTTATATCTCCCTCACTAATTTTAAGCATCAGCTGTCAGAGCAGCTTACCGATCATTGTACCTGTACACAGCTCATCTGTAAATACCCCACCCAACTACCTCATCCCCATATTGTTATTTTTTTTTTGTTCCTTTTCACCCCAGTATTTCTATTTGCACATTCTTCTTCTGCACATCTATCACTCTAGTGTTTAATTGCTAAATTGTAATTATTTTGCCACTATGACCTATTTATTGCCTTACCTCCCTAATCTTACTACATTTGCACACAATGTATATAGATTTTTCTATTGTGATATTGACTGTACATTTGTTTATCCCATTTGCAACTATGTGTTGTTTGTGTCGCACTGCTTTGCTTTATCTTGGCCAGGTCGCAGTTGTAAATGAGAACTTGTTCTCAGCTGGCCTATCTGGTTAAATAAAGTTATACTTTTTTTAAAACTCCTCGTCCTTTCCATGTTAGTGATGTGTTTAACAAATGAACTAACAGAGCTCTGACCAATTAAAAGCCTTTTCTATTCACTGAAATTGGATAGATGGTTTCTGACTCAGGTAGGAGTGCAGACCTCTTGTTCTTCCTTTTGTGGAATCAAACACATTTCCTAAACACGGCACGTCATAAAGACAGATTTTTAGAATTCCTTTACATGCAACTCTTGTTCAATATTGTCCGGTGGTTCGAGACATCGCTACTCCTATCTCTTTCTTACTCTCTTGGAAAAAAGGTTCCAAAAGGGTTCTTCATGGAACCCAAAAGGGTTCTTCAAAGGGTTCTCCTATGGGGACAGCTGAATAACCATTGTAGTTTCTAGATAGCACATTTTTTTCTAAGACTACCATTTTCAGAAGAAGCTGCTTGACACCACTCTCTACATTGACTCCAGCCCCCCTTAGAGGAAGTGGCTAGGATCCCTGCCTTAATTATGCAAAGTATGGGATATTTGGTGTCTTTTTTTTAAAGTGTCGCTAGCTGGTTTCTGGCGTTGGCAGTCACACTGCCACTCTCCCCCTGCCGGGAGGTCCTGTCAGGCTCCCCTTTCTCTCTGCTGAAGGGAAATGAAAGGTTGAGAAGGCATAATGGAGAATGCATTTCAACTGCAGGGGAGGAACGATGAGACGTCAGAAGTTCTCGGTGAGACCCTAATTTTACAGGGAACAGGTGGGAGAGTCTTTTGTTCTCTTCCCGCTGCTGAAATCCATTTAGTACCTTGTACTTGACATGCCGCAAGCAACTCTTTTCCCCCCTACCTGTCACCTAGTTCAAAGCAGACCCCCTGTGAAAAAAAAAGGTTCCTACCTTTTGAACAGGCTAAAGTCATGTTTGTCAAGGCCAATGCCAATAATACCACATCGTGTCAGAAGGATTGGTTGCCATGTAGCTAATGAATTAGTCGGAGCGCTGTTTAAACCATCACTCCTTTGACAAGCACTCAGTTACAAACGAGTCACTGACTGACTGAGGCCTGAGCTGAATGCACGGTCCTGCATTCAGAATCGCACAAATATGCCACATTTAGGTGCATGTTGTGAACTGTCCTTGGACGCATATATTAACACAGTCTTTCAAAACTACAACATAGAAATCCAATTATAAATATCTTAGAATCTGATAAATTGTTAATATCACTGTAGTATCAATGTTACAAAAACACTTGCTAATTCATATACTGTGAAGTGCTTTAAAAAAAAGTCAGTATGTACTGTATATTTGTTCAGAAACTTTGTTTAAAATGCAGTGTTTTTAGATGTGTGACAATACCATTTTGCCGAAGCGTATGTGTTAGTCTATATCGCCTGTCTAATACCTTGGGCGTTATTTTGTCTCAGAAACCTCCGCAGTCATCAAGGCGTTTTTCAGTTGGTCACTGTTGATGTTGGGAGAGGGTTTCTTGGGAGAATTGTATAATTCATGTGGTCATTACTCAGTCCTATATGTTACTTACGCGGGTGACTGCTCGCCATGTTGCCAAACCTCGTCCATCTGAAAGGCTTGTGTGGATTCCCAAAGCACTGGTTGAGCTGTTAAAATCTCCTGCAGTTTCCGTACAGAAAAGCCGTAACAGTAAATAATAAGACATCTGTAACAAAGAAGGGAAAGAAAGTCTCAATGTGTCTGACAGGCGTAAACCTGTTGTAGGTTTTTTTGTCGTTGTTGCTGTTAACCATTTCTTTCCCCTCTCTCTTTCTTTCTGGCAGTAGAAGACAATGTGACAGAGGAGCAGCACAGTCCTGGGCAGAGTGCGATTCCGAGCGGTAAATGCTCCATTTCATATTTCATCATTTTGGGTGAACCAGAATCTGGCCTTTCAGGAGATGTTGAATATGGCAATTCTCCTTTAAGGGCAGGAAGCAGTGATTCAAGTGTAATAATGTCAAAATACGTTCAGTACTTACTGGTGTTTCTCTGAGAAACTATAGTCAACACTGCCGTCACGGCCGGTAATATCAGTAATATAATTATTTTTTTTGCTGGATTTGATACATGCGCACTTGGTAAAAAACAATACTTCGATTCCTTCCAGACAAGGCATTTTTTCAGTTGCACGTAACTTTTTATTTAGATGTACATACTACTGACTGTGACGGCAGTAATGACGATAGAATGTATTTTGACATTATTACGCTTGAAAAGCTGGCGAATGGCAGGTTGAATGGCTGCTTCCTGAGCCCAAAGGAGCATCGCCATATTCAACGTCTCCTGTAAGGCCAGATTCTGCTTCACATTCTGGACTGGAAAGTGGAGCGTGTGTGTGTGTGTGATCTATCGTCTTTCCAGAGAGGAATGAAGTGTATTTCAACCACTCGGATATGTTACTGCTCCTTGTGTGTTGGCTCACCTGTGTGTGTGTGTGTGTGTGTGTGTGTGTGTGTGTGTGTGTGTGTGTGTGTGTGTGTGTGTGTGTGTGTGTGTGTGTGTGTGTGTGTGTGTGTGTGTGTGTGTGTGTGTGTGTGTGCGCGCGTGTGTGTGTGTGTGCATGTCTGTTTGAGAGAGCGTTGAGAGAGCGTTACATCAGATGCTGTGAAATGCATGCATTGTGCGTGTATTGTATTCACGCCTGTGTATGTGTGTGTGTGTTCACGCCTTTGTTTCCCAACCTCAGATAGAGGTAGAATACAGCTCACAGAGCAGATGAATGTGTCCTGTCTGCTGGTGTGGCATTCACCGTATGCCCTCCAGGAACAGAGCAGTAATCCAGGTCAGGCTCACAGAGAGCCCACTATGAATGAAGCCTGCTCCTGATCACGCGACCGTTCTTTCATTTCATTTGTCTCTGCGAAAGGTTAAGTCTCATGTGTGGTTATTTTAAACCTGATATGGATGGCTTTGCCCAGCAGGCTGAGGACTCTGGGTTCTCACAGTCACACACACTGCCTGGCACCTGGCGGTAGAGTCAGTTGTGTTTACCCACCTATCTCTCGCTCTCTGGGCCCCTTCAGACAGAGATATGATATCCCCATGCAGAAACTGGAAACACAAGGGATGTTTCACTACAGTATGTCTGTGGGGATGGGTCCGTTTATTGGTTTTGCAAGGTGTCTGAGAGGAGGTCTCTTTCCTTCAGCCCCCTCCCACAGATCAGTGTTTACCACTCTCCATCATTCGTCTTAGGCTATCGTTTTTGCGTGAGTGTTTCATCCAGGCCCATGTCAGTCTAGTCTGCAGTTGTAGTATTTTATATTAATTCCTGGGTGTTGCTTAACGTTTGGTAGATAAGCAGGGTCTGTATGTTGTTGGTTACACGTTGGTTGGTGTTTGGTAGAGGTAGAGATCCAGGCTCTGAGGGAGTTGGTTGGGGAGACAGGCAGGCTTCGTCCTCAGCCACCCCAGCAGAAGTAGATGAAGCGCTGGGCTTATGAGCCCATGTTTCCCCTGGTTCCCTGGGAGACCTTCTGTCATCCACAGCCAACGGCGGGCTAATGAGAGCCCCTGATTACAACGACCCCCTCAGACACGCACACCCGCCTCTCTCTCCTCTCCTCCGCACCTCCTCCCTCTAGCCGCCATCTCCAGAGTGAAGGGAGAGAGACAGCAGCGACACGATCGATGTTTGCCTGTGGAGAAATCAAGAGTGTGCACAAATTAATTTCTCACTTTTCTCATTTGAGTTCGTCTGGTTGTTTTTCTTTGAACCCCCTCGTCAGATGCAGTGTAAAGAATCCTAGTAGAAGTTGCAAAACTTTACCACGATATAGGAGCAGATTACTGTTTTGAATAATTTGTCACAACTTTCATGTAAATTCACCTTCAGAATGGCTCTGGATTGGATAGCTGTTGTTTTAGTGGCTCCTGACCAATTCTGCTGTTTTGTGTATTTTCTTTTAGCTTTTTTTGCACATCATGTCTTGGACATCGTTTCTTAAGACCGACAAGAGCTTCTGGATATCAGAACAGCTAATCTTCTATATAGATTAATATTTCTGCTTCAACGAGTTGGCGGCGCAGGACATACTGCTCACCCAGGACCAGACTCCACAGACCGTCAAAAAGCCATCAATGAAGTCACCCCATTGTTTCCTATGAGAAATACCGCTATGACCTCCGACGAGCCATCAAACAGACAAAGCGTGAATACAGGACTAAGATTGAATTCTACGACACCGGCTCTGACACTCGTCAGAAGAACGCCAAGGCAACCTGTCTAAATGACTATCGTCCGTAGCACTCACATCTGTAGCCATGAAATGCATTAAAATGCTGGTCACAGCTCACATCAACACCATCATCCCAGACACCCTGGACCCATTCCGATTCACATACCGCCCCAACAGATCAACAGATGACTCAATCTCTATTGCGTTCCACACCGCCCTCTCCCACCAGGACAAAAGGAACACCTACTGTATTTGAGTACACCATTGTGCCCTCCAAGCTCATCACCAAGCTAAGGACCCTGGGACTGAACACCTCCCTCTGCAACTTGATCCAGATCCTCTAAAAGTTATACAGCTGCCCTATTGAGAGTCTCTTGACTGACTACATCACCACTTGGAATGGCAACTGCTTGGCGTAAGACTGCAAGACACTACAGAGGGTAGTGCGTACGGCCCAGTACATCACTGGGGCCGAGCTCCCTGCCATCCAGGACCTCTATACCAGGCGGTGTCAGAGGAAGGCAATACAAATTGTCATAGATTCAAGCCACCCAAGTCATAGACTCTTCTCTCTGCTACCGCACCGGCAACTAATACCATTGAAGTCTGGAACCAACAGGACCCTCAACAGCTTTTACCCCCAAACCATAAGACTGCTAAATAGTTTGTTAAATAGTAGACCAAATAGCGACTGGGACTATCGCCGTTGACCCTTTTTGCACAAACTTTTTTTGGATTCATCACATACGCTGCTGCTACTGTTTATGATCTATCCTGTTGCCTAGCTACTATATTCCTTGTTGCATATCTACCTCAGTTACCTTGTACCTCTGCACATCGACTCGGGACTGGTACACCGTGTGTATAGCCAAGTTATCTCTACTCGTTGTGTATTTATTATTCGTTTTATTATCACGGTATTACTTTTCTATTATTTCTCTATTCCTTTCTCTCTGCGTTGTTGGGAAGGGCCCGTAAGTAAGCATTTCACTGTTAGTCTACACCTGTTGTTTACAAAGCATGTGACAAATATTAGCATTTTATTTGAATTGGATTTGATTTGACCTGCCATGTGGTGCCTTCAGAAAATACTAGTTTTGGACCAATGATCAAGAACGGTATGGGTTTAAAACCCAACAGCATAGGATCTTATGGTTAAACCACTTCCCATTGTGCCCAATCAAGACCCTTTGGATGTAAAAAAAAACCAAACAAACAAAACAACTGAAACAATGGATCAGCTTATTTTCGTGCTTGTAGGCCACTGATCAGTGATTGACGTGTTCACACTACCCATTAAGGCTTTGACCAGCCCCTAGCTGAATCAGACGTGGTGTGTCGAGTGCTTGGCTCATAAGTAGAACCCCAGCAGTGTTCCTCTATGAGCCTGTATGTTCATTGTGTCTTACAGCCAGGTACCCAGCGTATTATTATTCTATACGCCACACTTATGTCTGATGTGTAGCAGAATAGGAAAGGGGGAAATGATAACAAAAGAGGTTCTCTGGTAAAGAGGAAAGCCAGCATTATAGTTAGCTAGTGCGGAGGGCAGGAACAGTATTATATGGGAGATTTAATGAGGCAGAGTGCTTTTTTACCCGGAGAGAAGGCTTAAGATCCACAGCTTGGCTTTACCACAGCCTCCACTGCCTGTGTGTAATTATAACCACATGCTCCACATTCTTTCTTCTCCCTTTTATGTACACTTTTCTTTTACTCCTGACTGTGGCTGGTTGGGGCCATTTTGTGGGAGAGTTTGCCTGCTCCAGTTAAAAGTGGAGTGGACTGAGCTCTGGGTGTGAGGAAGAGGGTGTGTGTGTGTGTGTGTGTGTGTGTGTGTGTGTGTGTGTGTGTGTGTGTGTGTGTGTGTGTGTGTGTGTGTGTGTGTATGTGTGTGTGTGTGTGTGTGTGTGTGTGTGTGTGTGTGTGTACACGCTTACATGCGTGTCTGTGCATCCATGTTTGAGCATACGTGCGTGTGTGTGTGTGTCTGTAGGAGAGTGTGTTAGATCTGAGGGGTTTTCTGGGTGGCGAGGTACTTGTTACTGTAGTGCAAGCTAGTGGTAGCGTAGCGTCAGCGGAGGAGGGCTAAACCAGCCACAGATCAATGCACTGCAGGGCTCTCTACATACAGCAGGAAGAGGAAGGGACTCTTTCACTCCAGCACTTCTCAAATCATATTCTCTATTATTAATTTCCTTTGTTGTTTGACTGCACTAATGGCATGGCAAGGCGCTTCGTTCAATAGTATCACTCCCTGAGAGAGAGAGAGAGAGAGAGAGAGAGAGAGAGAGAGGGAGAGAAGCTAAGAAATCAGCGAGAGAGAGAGAGAAGCTACAAAATCAGAGAGAGAGAACCTAAGAAATCAGAAAGAGAGAGAGAGAAGCTAAGAAATCAGCATGAGAGAGAGAGAGAGAGAAGCTAAGAAATCAGCGAGAGAGAGAAAAAGAGAGAGAGAGACAGAAGCTAAGAAATCAGCAAGAGAGAGAGAGAAAGAGAAGCTAAGAAATCAGCAAGAGAGAGAGAGAGAGAAGCTAAGAAATCAGCGAGAGAGAGAGAGAGAGAGAGAGAGAGAGACAGAAGCTAAGAAATCAGCAAGAGAGAGAGAGAATCATAATTTAAGGATTCTAATCGTGTTCTTCATTCATTGCCTTTGATTTCCTTTCCTTTGTGTTCGCATATCGTTTTTCTATGTAACGATTTAACGGCGAATGATGCTGTGTTACCTGTGATATGTGGTGCTTCCTTGATCATATAAGCTACTGGGTTGTTGTTGTTGTTTGTTCTAACTCCTCCAGTTATAGTTTTGGCAGCTTTTTCTCTTTCATAAAGATGCTGCATGTTGATTTGTGACGTACAGATGTTGGATCTTAATTTGAACAGTATTGTCACAGCAAAATAATCTGGGCCTATTAGCTGGCCAAAATTTGGCTACATGAAAAGTGCAATACTGTTCATATAACGGTGTGTTAGTGCAGGTTTTCAGTGCATATATGTAAATCATGAAGCTCATCTGCATTTCCTGCGGTGTGGGAAAATTCTCAGCAACAAAAGAGTGATCAAATGAAGATCCTACATCTGTATTATGTTAAGCTAAGAAAACAATGTGATTGTAAATATATAATAGCTACGGTATAAACAACTCTATACTTGCTTTTCAAAATGAAGTCATACGGTTAATTTCTCCAATAACACCTTGAATCTACACCCAAAGAACTCAGACACACACATGCAGTCAAATAAGCCATGAATCTGATCTCATTGCATTGCATGATGATCTGATCTAGGACTTGCTAAAAAACATTCTGTCCTGTAGCCTCTCCATGTTAACACATGACAATCTTGAGTAATGTGGTTTCAGTTGATCTCTCTGCTCCCAGCGTCTCAGAGCTAGATCATGACACGGCTTTAATGATCTGGGATCAGTGGACGTGACGGGCTAATGGAGGGACCCCAAATCCCATACAGCCACACAAAGGAGAAGAGGAGAGCATAGAGAGATAGATACACTCTGAGGCTTTCACATGTGGCATTAGACTGTACTGTAATGTGGCTGGCTGTGTGACCTATATTGCAAGTGATCTCCCTCTCTTCTCTCTCCCAAAAAAAAATCAAAAGTTTTAGATTTTTAAATAATGAGGTGGCGGAAGGAGGCATCCGTGTGAAGGTTGTTCAATCTTAATGTCCTCCTATTGCTGACAGCCCTCCACACTCTGATAAAGGAGCTTGCACACCTTTGATCAGGCCTGCCGACATGTGTCGACAGAAGCTGCGCGCGCTGGTTAAAATAAATTCTTCATTTGAACTTGGGGGGTGGGTGGTGGGGGGTTTAGGATGGCGAAGTAGGGGAGGGCCGGGGAGGGAGGGACCATCTACAAGATCTGAATCTCTTGGAAATGAGAGAAAATGAGTATGGAGATGGATGAAAAGATAATGACGCTTGCTTTCAGCTCTGAGGTCTTTCGCTGCACAAAGAAGGACTCATATTGAACTTTATTGGAACTTGACAGTACAGTACAGACGGAGCAGGAGCGGGGCGAGAGCATGGCAACACCTTGGGTGATATTTACTGCAATGTCTTCACCCTTTATGTTGTGGATGGATATGAATGAATTTGAGTTCAAAATAACCGAGAGCCCTCCAGTGAAGCATTGAAAGAGCTATAGTGTCAGACAAATTCCGTCGAACTCTCGGAAAACATCTCCCTGTCTCTCGTGCCCCTTTGCTCTGCTTCTCTCGATATCTCTTTCTCTCTCTCCATCTCTGTCTCTCCATCTCTCTCTCTCTCTCTCTCTCTCTCTCTCTCTCTCTCTCTCTCAACCCCCACCTCTTCCTTAATTTCTCTCTTTACCTCTCCCTCCCTCCTCTCCTCTCCTTCCCCTCTCCCCATTGCCAGTACGGCCCCACCTGTCTCTCTAAGTGCTCAGTAGGGGGGACGTGGGGGGCCCGGCTCTGCTGGAGCCCTGCTGGTTCCCTGGTTTGGGTGAAGGAGAACATCAATTAAAACATTATAAATATTTAAGAGCAGATCTATTCAATAATATGAAGGTGTGGGGTTCAGGGGGGTTTGGGGGCCTGCGACCAACAAGATATAAGTTGCGGAATAATAAATGTACTTCATTAGACAGCCTAGAGGGAGAGGGATGAGAATGGACCCCAGGAAGGCATTTCTGGGCAACTCAAAATGGCGTCAATCGCTGTCCCCGAATTTCACATTTTGATTTAGTATCATCTATGAGCTTTTAGCTCCAAATCGTATCCTCTGTAGCTTTTTGAAAATGTATAGACAATGCATGCAGTTTATTATGTAGATGGTTTTTGTCGTCTTATTGAACAAATATCCAGATATCCACCTAACCTCAACATATGGATTTTGTGTATTAAATACAGATTAAGGCCTTTTTTTCCCCATCTCATGAATTCTGATGACCCTGATGACCCTATACTGATGTGAGCAATGAGCATCCATTAAAACTCAGAACTTACCTCAAAATGCAAATACCTCCACACCAATGGAAGCCAAAAATGGCCACTGCAGCACAAAACCATCTGAAAAATCTTCATATTCCACAAATCTATGCTATCTCCTGTGTGTGATTGTCAGCCCCTCCAAGCAGCAGTAGATGTATTGATATTCTGTCCAGCCTGTAGAGACCTGGTATAAGAGGATGTCATGATCTGATGGATTACTGTACGAGACTCCGAGAGACTCCGAGAGGCTCAGAGAGGCCCAGGATCCTCGGTATTGATCTGGTGATGTGGTAGGCTTCTAATCCCTGGTCCTGGGATGGCCGTGACCTTGTAATGTCACTGTCAAGCCCCCCAATGTTCAGCACTTTACCCAGACAACAACAGATCAGAGGGGGGACTATGGGGTCCGTCTGCTCTACAGAGAGCCATGACCCCGGATTAGATCCACATTAGTGGTGTCAAATCTTGTGTTTTCATAGGATAATTGAAGGTTGTATTTTTAGCCTTTTTTGCTGTGCATTCCTAAATGAGTAACCCAAAACATAATCTGACTTCATTTACGGAATGGCCCACTATAACCATTCAATAGACAAAAAAATGTCATGAGAGGCTTCCATTAATTGAGTCTTTAACAAAAAGCATTTCATTTCACTAGACCTTTCGGTGCCTGTGAAAAGTTTCTCAGACACAATGTTTTTCCTGGCACATTTGGAGCTGTGCTCTGCTCTGCTCTGCTGCCGAGCCTGTTAGTGTGGATGAATCATTAGTGTATATTGTGTGGCGTTTGGCCTCAGTCAAAAGCAGTATTCCCATCAGAGGGCTCGGCGAGGCCTGCATCTGCGAGGATTGGGATTTTAATTTTCTTGAAACACCTTCTGTTCTGCTGTGGTCCCAGTGGGAACCACAGCACTGATATTTTTAGAGGGCATGTTCCGAGAGCCTCCGTCGTCAAGAGGGAAGGACAATGGTGGGTGTGATGTTACATCAATACTTGGCTGCAAGTGGAGAGGAGTGGAGTGAAGAGGAGAGGAGTATTGGGGTGGGAGGGGGAGGGGGAGGGGGGAAGAGGAAAAATTCTGGGTGGCCTTGATGAGTTCTGGAACATCTCTCCTCTGAGGAACATCTTAAGAGCACCCCACTGACCGACCAGTACTTTAAAATGGCCAACATGTAACCCACATATGTACGACCTGGCTTCATGCCAACACACTGCCACAGACACGTTAGTGCACTACTTCCTACCCAGCCCAGGTCCTTAAGCGGTCTTAACTGTGTGCTAAGCAGAAAGACTGAAAGGAGGCCTGCTCCTAATGTTCCCTCCAGAGTTTTCAGAGGATGTGCGAAGAGAACTGGCAATGGGGCTCAAAATGGCTGCCAGTCAGGGTAGGGAGGGCTCCTTCTACTCCCCAGAAAGCTTTGGGAGTTAGACCGGTGGGGGCCATGATTGTTTAATTGTGAGTATGTCTTTGTAATCAGCCTTATTGTGTTGAAGTGGGAGAGACACAACAGGGGAGAGAGAGAAAGGACTGCAGGCCATGCTGCCTGCTGAATCTGAGAGATGCTGCCTGCTGAATCTGAAAGATGCTGCTGATATTGTCCCTCCAGTTTACCATATGTGTTTTGTTTTTTACTGTTCTCGAAATGGAGATGTGTAAAATACATTTGCAAGCGATGCAGAATTTGTTGTGTTGTAATAGTGTTGTAGTGTCACCTGGATATTGGTGCTGTCTCCCTGGGTGTTTATAGTTTCCTGGTTCGTAGAATGGTAGTCCTGGTTCACGGTAGTCAGCCCACCACTGGCACTGCTACAGGACAAAGCCAACAGGTGCCAAAAGTGCAGATGGATTGAAGAATATATTGATGAGTGCGACACGCGGCTCTGCCTGCGAGCAGAGTTGAATAATGCAGAAAAGTGTGTCGTGACGACGGGGTAACACACACCAATCTCAGCCCTGCATATTGCTCTCTCCCTCTCTCACTCAACCACTCACGTACTCTTCCTCTTGCTCTCTCCCTCTCTCACTCAACCACTCACGTACTCTTCCTCTCTCTCTCTCTCTCTCTCTCTCTCTCTCTCTCTCTCCCCAGCTCTCTCTCTCTCACTCACACACTCTTCCTCTCGCTCTCTCTCTCTGTTTCTCTCTCTCTCTCTCTCTCCCCATCTCTCTCTCTCACTCAACCACTCACGTACTCTCTCTCTCTCTCTCCCTCTCTCACTCAACCACTCACGTACTCTTCCCCTCTCTCTCTCTCTCTCTCTCTCTCTTTCTCTCTCTCTCTCCCCAGCTCTCTCTCTCTCTCACTCACATACTCTTCCTCTCTCTCTCTCTCTCTCTCTCTCTTTCCCTCTCTCTCTCCCCAGCTCTCTCTCTCTCACTCACATACTCTTCCTCTTGCTCTCTCCCTCTCTCACTCAACCACTCACGTACTCTTCCTCTCTCTCTCTCTCTCTCTCTCTCTCTCTCTCTCTTTCTCTCTCTCTCTCCATCTCTCTCACTCACCCACTCACATACTCTTCCTCTTGCTCTCTCTCTCTCTCCATCTCTCTCACTCAACTACTCACATACTCTTCCTCTCGCGCTCTCTCACTCAACCACTCACGTACTCTTCCCCTCTCTCTCTCTCTCTCTCTCTCTCTCTCTCTCTCTCTCTCTCTATCTCTCTCTCTCCCCAGCTCTCTCTCTCTCCCCATCTCTCTCTCTCACTCACATACTCTTCCTCTTGCTCTCTCTCTCTCTCCATCTCTCTCACTCACCCACTCACATACTCTTCCTCTCGCTCTCTCTCTCTCCATCTCTCTCTCTCTCACTCACCCACGCACATCCTCTTACTCTGTCTCTCTTTATTTGCCTGTAGTTCCAGGTTGGATGTCTAGATTATATGGCTAGTTTCCAGTCTCCTTTGACACAGCCAGAGTGATGCAATTCAGCATTCTCATGTGGAAGTCTCATATTTTGAAGAGCAGGCAAGACCTGCAATCCTGAATTTATTAACAACAAATATTCCCATCAGTCTAGTTTCATATACTGTACTTTTACCTGGTTGAAGGAGGGCAAACAAATCGTAAGACCATTTTTAATAACATAGGAGTGTGTTTGTGTGTGCATTTTGTGTGTGTGTGTGTGTGTGTGTGTGTGTGTGTGTGTCCATTTCAGTGTGTCCTCACTCAATGTTACGGCGTGAGTGCTTGAGTTACAGTAGTCCAAATGTAACCTGTATCTTTATTACACATTTTATTATTGTTTTATTAAAACCAGAGTTTTTGTCACCCAGAGGTCGCCTCTTCACTTCGGGTCACTCACCTAACTGTGTTGTGTCGTGTCATTTCCTGTGACTCCCAACAGATCCAGAGTGTTCTCTCGAGAGGGAATTGGAGGATGGTGAGGCTGAGGCCGGGTCTAGGCGTTTGAGGAAGAGGCTTCTCTCTCCAGAGGAAGGCAAGGAGGGGGAGGACGACGACGAGGAGGCCGCGCTGCACAGCTGCGACAGCTGCCGGCAGGTGTTCGAGTCGCTGAGCGATCTCACCGAACACAAGATTAATCAATGCCAGCTGACAGGTAAACAACGCTCAGCCCACCGAGCCCTCCTCCATTCCCTCTACTCTTCAGCTCTACCTCTCCCATTCCAGTCTTCCCATTGGAGAATACCGCCATACACAGTGTGCTGGGTGCAACACACACCACACATAAGGGACTTCAGTACTAGTCTACCTTCGATGAATAGTGCATGCCATGAAATTGGTGGATGTCCAATACAACACACTACACAAATGGAGAGGAGAGGAGAGGGGACAATAACCCATACCTTTATTCATCACCACCATAATTACCATTCACACACACAGAAAATCCCCCTTAGTTTTGCAATAATCAGAGTATTTAGGCACCACACTACACTCCACCAATCCACAGCAGTCAGATTCTCGAGTAGTCAAAGCCAATGTCATCGAGTCCTCACGAGTAACCAGACCTCCTCTGTAAGTGGATCCTTACGGTAGTGAGGTCCCTCCTGTTACTGTGGAGGAATCCTCCATTTCTACTGGGACCCTGAGAGGGAGAACAGAGAAGGAAGGGTGCCATTGGCAGACTGTCACTGAACATGTGATGGATGAAAAGAGCACTGCTATAAATACTCTGACAAGGTGGCTCAGAGAACTAATGATGTGAGCTGCTGAAGGTTTCCTCCATGTGATTCTCATGGAGTTGGTGCCCTCCTTTATCCCCGTCTTGTCCCATCCTGTCCCATGTTGAGAAGAACAGTCTGTGAAGATTTAGACTTCCTTTATTTTAGGATTATAAAATGTAATTGGGAGAGGGGGGGGGGGTACATTAAGTATTACCCAATCAGACAGCAGTACAGACTCTCCTCCGTTTATACTCAGACATAGTTTCATTTCATATTTTGCAACCCGCAACCAGCCGACCACAAATTATAGGGTAGGACTGCTTCAGAGTGGTCTCAGATTTCCAAACAACCAGAAATATATCCCACATCAGACTGGAAGCCTGACTCACTGAATGTAGTTGTTTTTGTCTGTGTCTCTGCATGCTCCCTCACCCGCTCACACCTTTGTGGGTGGATATATGTACATATATGTACAGTACCAATCAAAAGTTTGGACACGCCTACTCATTCAAGGGTTTGTACGCTAGCGTCCCACCTCGTCAACAGCCAGTGAAACGGCAGGGCGCCAAATTCAAAACAACAGAAATTCCATAATTAAAATTCCTCAAACATATAATTATTTTACACCATTTTAAGATACACCTGTTGTAAATCCAGCTACAGTGTCCGATTTCAAAAAGGCTTTACGACGAAATCACACCAAACGATTATGTTAGGTCAGAGCCAAGTCACAGAAAAACACAGCCATTTTACCAGCCATTTCACAAAAAGCAGAAATAGAGATAAAATGAATCACTAACCTTTGATGATCTTCATCAGATGACACTCATAGGACTTCATGTTACACCATACATGTATGTTTTGTTTGGTAAAGTTCATATTTATATCCAAAAATCTGAGTTTACATTGATGCGTTTTGTTCAGTAGTTCCAAAACATCCAGTGATTTTGCAGAGAGCCACATCGATTTACAGAAATACTCATAGACATAAACTCAATAAACTTTGCTAAAAAATACAATTGTTCTGCATGGAATTTTAGATCCACTTCTCCTTAACTTCTTGCGACTCCAAACCCGTATCTGGGAGCGTAATCATAGCCTCAAGCTCATTACCATAACGCAACGTTTCCTATTCATGAAAATCGCAAATGAAATGAAATAAATATATTGAAACACAAGCTTAGCCTTTTGTTAACAACACTGTCATCTCAGATTTTCAAAATATGCTTTTCAACCAAAGCTACACAAGCATTTGTGTAAGAGTATTGATAGCCTAGCATAGCATTAAGCCTAGCATTCAGCAGGCAACATTTTCACAAAAACAAGAAAATCATTCAAATAAAATAATTTACCTTTGAAGAACTTCGGATGTTTTCACTGACGAGACTCTCAGTTAGATAGCAAATGTTCATTTTTTCCAAAAATATTATTTGTGTAAGAGAAATAGCTCCGTTTTGTTCATCACGTTTGGCTAAGAAAAAAAAACGAAAATGCAGTCACGTACAACGCCAAACTGTTTTCCAAATTAGCTCCATAATATCGATAGAAACATGGCAAACGTTGTTTAGAATCAATCCTCAAGGTGTTTTTCACAATTCTATTCGATGAAAAATCATTCCTGGCAGTCGGTTTCTCATCAGAGGCAAACGGAAAAATACTGCAGCTGGAGATTACGCAATAATTGCGACGGAGGACACCAAGCGACCACCTGGTAGATGTAGTCTCTTATGGTCAATCTTCCAATGATATGCCTACAAATACGTCACAATGCTGCAGACACCTTGGGGAAAACGTGGAAAAGGTAAGCTGACTCCTAGCTCCTCCACAGCCATATAAGGAGTCATTGCCATGAGGAGGTTTCAAAAAATGCGGCACTTCCTGATTGTATTTTTATCTGGGTTTTTTCTGTAACATCAGTTCTGTGGCACTCACAGACAATATCTTTGCAGTTTTGGAAACGTCAGAGTGTTTTCTTTCCAAAGCTGTCAATTATATGCATAGTCAAGCTTCTTTCCATGACAAAATATCTTGTTTAAAACGGGAACGTTTTTCATCCAAATATTAAAATAGCGCCCCCTAGTTATAAAAGGTTAATGCAACCACTGTGTCAGATTTCAAAAAAACTTTACGGAAAAAGCACACCATGCAATAATCTGAGTACAGCGCTCAGAGACCAAAACAATCCAAACAGATATCCGCCATGTATAGTCAACAGAAGTCAGAAATAGCATTATAAACGTATAAATTCACTTACCTTTGATGATCTTCATCAGAATGCACTCCAAGGAATCCCAGTTCCACAATAAATGTTTGTTTTGTTCGATAATGTCCATAATTTATTTCCAAATACCTCCTTTTTGTTCGCTCGTTTAGCCCAGTAATCAAAATTCATGAGGCGCGATCACTAGGTGCAGACGAAAATGCAAAAATTCCGTTACAGTCCGTAGAAACATGTCAAACGATGTATAGAATCAATTTTTAGGATGTTTTTAACATAAATCTTCAATACTGTTCGAACTGGAGAATTCCTTTGTCTGTAGAATTGCAATGAAACGCAAGCTAACTCTCACGTGAACACGCGTGGTCAACTCATGCCTCTCTGGCAGACTTCTGACTCAATCTCCTCTCATTCGCCCCCACTTCACAGTAGAAGCCTCAAACAAGGTTCTAAACACTGTTGACATCTAGTGGAAGCCTTAGGAAGTGCAATATGACCCCATAGACACTGTATATTCGATAGGCAATGAGTTGAAAAACTACAAACCTAAGATTTCCCACTTCTCAGGTTTTTCCCTGCCATATGAGTTCTGTTATACTCACAGACATCATTCAAACAGTTTTCTATCCAAATATACTAATTATAAGCATATTCTAGCTTTTATGGCTGAGTAGCAGGCAGTTACATTTGGGC
This sequence comes from Oncorhynchus mykiss, assembly GCF_057628025.1. NCBI lineage: Eukaryota > Metazoa > Chordata > Actinopteri > Salmoniformes > Salmonidae > Oncorhynchus > Oncorhynchus mykiss. Next base: position 17,800,561 of record NC_143049.1, read on the forward strand.
ACGCTTTTCATCCAAAATTCCCAATGCTGCCCCCTACCCTAGAGAAGTTAAAGTTGAGCCAGCAGCATACCACCCTGCATACCACTGCTGGCTTGCTTCTGAATCTAAGCAAGGTTGGTCCTGGTCAGTTCCTGGATAGGAGACCAGATGCTGATGGAAGTGGTGTTGGAGGGCCAGTAGGAGGCACTCTTTCCTCTGGTCTAAACAATATCCCAATGCCCCAGGGCAGTGATTGGGGACACTGCCCTGTGTAGGGTGCCGTCTTTCGGGTGGGACATTAAACGGGTGTCCTGACTCTCTGAGGTCATTAAAGATCCCATGGCACTTATCGTAAGGGTGTTAACCCCGGTGTCCTGGCTGAATTCCCAATCTGGCCCTCATACCATCACTGTCACCTAATAATCCCCAGTTTACAATTGGCTCATTCATCCCCCTCCTCTCCCTGTAACTATTCCCCAGGTCGTTGCTGCAAATGAGAACGTGTTCTCAGTCAACTTACCTAATAAAATAAAGTAGCCACCCTTTGCCTTGATGACAGCTTTGCACACTCTTAGCATTCTCTCAACCAGCTTCACCTGGAATGCTTTTCAAACAGTCTTGAAGGAATTCACACATATGCTGAGCACTTGTTGGCTGCTTTTCCTCCACTCTGCGGTCCAACTCATCCCAAACCATCTCAATTGGGTTGAGGTCACTGGATTGTGGAGGTCAGGTCATCTGATGCACCACTCCATCACTCTACTTCTTGGTAAAATAGCCCTTACACAGCCTGGAGGTGTGTTGGGTCATTGTCCTGTTGAAAAATAATTGATAGTCCCACTAAGCGCAAACCAGATGGGATGGTGTATCGCTGCAGAATGTTGTGGTAGCAATGCTGGTTAAGTTTGCCTTGAATTCTAAATAAATGACAGACAGTGTCATCAGCAAAGCACCCCACACCATCACACCTCTTCCTCCATGCTTCACCATGGGAAGTACACATGCGGAGATCATCCGTTCACCTACTCCGCATCTCACAAAGACACGGCAGATGGAAATACAAATCTAGAAATTTGGACTCATCAGACCAAAGGGCAGATTTCCATCAGTCTAGTGTCCATTGCTCGAGTTTCTTGGCCCAAGCAAGTCTCTTCTTATTATTGGTGTCCTTCAGTAGTGGTTTCAAATCAAATAAAATTTTATTGTTCACATACACATGGTTAGCAGATTTTAATGCGAGTGTAGCGAAATACTTGTGCTTCTAATTCCGACTATGCAGTAATATCTTACAATTAATCTAACAAATTCACAACAACTACCTTATACACATAGATACACACAAATGTAGAGGGATGAATAAGTATATCTACATATAAATATATGGATGAGCAATGGCCGAGCGGCATAGGCAAGATGCAGTAGATGGTATAGAAATAGAATACAGTATATACAGTGCCTTGAGAAAGTATTCGGCCCCCTTGAACTTTGCGACCTTTTGCCACATTTCAGGCTTCAAACATAAAGATATAAAACGGTATGTTTTTGTGAAGAATCAACAACAAGTGGGACACAATCATGAAGTGGAACGACATTTATTGGATATTTCAAACTTTTTTAACAAATCAAAAACTGAAAAATTGGGCGTGCAAAATTATTCAGCCCCCTTAAATTAATACTTTGTAGCGCCACCTTTTGCTGCGATTACAGCTGTAAGTCGCTTGGGGTATGTCTCTATCAGTTTTGCACATCGAGAGACTGAAATTTTTTCCCATTCCTTCTTGCAAAACAGCTCGAGCTCAGTGAGGTTGGACCTTTATTAAGTCCTTTTATTAAAGTGGCCAGAGATTTGAGTCTGTATGTTGGCAGAAGCCTCTCTGTTAGTGATGGCTGTTTAACAGTCTGATGGCCTTGAGATAGAAGCTGTTTTTCAGTCTCTTGGGCCCAGCTTTGATGCACCTGTACTGACCTCGCCTTCTGGATGATAGTGGGGTGAACAGGCACTGGCTCGGGTGGTTGTTGTCCTTGATTATCTTTTTGGCCTTCCTGTGACATTGGGTGGTGTAGGTGTCCTGGAGGGCACATAGTTTGACCCCAGTGATGCGTTGTGCAGACCGCACTACCCTCTGGAGAGCCTTGAGGGCGGTGCAACTGCCGTACCACGCGGTGATACAGTCCGACAGGATGCTCTGTAAAAGTTTGTGAGTGATTTAAATGACAAGCCACATTTCTTCAGCCTCCTGAGGTTGAAGAGGCGCTGTTGCGCCTTCTGCACCACACTGTCTGTGTGCGTGGACCATTTCAGTTTGTCCGTGATGTGTACGCCAAGTAACTTAAAACTTTCCACCTTCTCCACTACTGTCCCATCAATGTGGATGGGGGGGTGCTCCCTCTGCTATTTCCTGAAGTTCCTGAATCTACTTTATTTTGTTGACGTTGAGTGTGAGGCTATTTTCCTGACACCACACTCTGAGGGCCCTCACCTCCTCCCTGTAGGCAGTCTCATCATTATTGGTAATCAGGCCTACCACTGTAGTGTTGTCTGTAAACTTGATGATTGAGTTGCAATCGTGCATGGCCACGCAGTCATGGTTGAACAGGGAGTACAGGAGAGGGCTGAGAACACACCTTTGTGGGGCCCAGTGTTGAGGATCTTCACTACATACACTGAGGTTGGAGTCATTAAAACTTGTTTTTAAACCACTCCACAAATTTCATGTAAACAAACTATAGTTTTGGCAAGTCGGTTAGGACATCTACTTTGTGCAAAACACAAGACATTTTTCCAACAATTCTTTACAAACATTTGTTATTTCACTTATAATTCCCTGAATCACAATTCCAGTGGGTCAGGAGTTTACATACACTAAGTGGACTGTGCCTTTAAACAGCTTGGAAAATTCCAGAAAATGATGTCATGGCTTTAGAAACTTCTGATAGGCTAATTGACATAATTTGAGTCAATTGGAGGTGTACCTGTGGATGTATTTCAAGGCCTACCTTCAAACTCAGTGCCTCTTTGCTTGACATCATGGGAAAATAAAAAGAAATCAGCCAAGACCTTAGAAAAAAGTTGTAGACGTCCTGAAGTCTGGTTCATCCTTGGGAGCAATTTCCAAGCGCCTGAAGGTACCACGTTCATCTGTACAAACAATAGTACGCAAGTATAAACACCATGGGACCACGCAGCCGTCATGCCGCTCTGGAAGGAGATGTGTTCTGTCTCCTAGAAAAGAACGTACCTTGGTGTGAAAAAGTGCAAATCAAACCCAGAACTACAGCAAATTACCTTTTGAAGATGCTGGAGGAAACAAGGACAAAAGTATCTATATCCACAGTAAAACGTGTCCTATATCGACATAACATGAAAGGCTGCTCAGCAAGGAAGAAGCCTCAGCTCCAAAACCGCCATAAGAAAGCCAGACTACGGTTTGCAACTGCACATGGGGAAAACAATTGTCCTTTTGGAGAAATGTCCTCTGGTCTGATGAAACAAAAATAGAACTGTTTGGCCATAATGACCATCGTTATGTTTGGAGGAAAAAGGGGGAGACTTGCAAACCGAAGAACACCATCCCAACCGTGAAGCACGAGGGTGGCAGCATCATGTTGTGGTTGCGCTTTGCTGCAGGAGGGACTGGTGCACTTCACAAAATAGATGGCATCATGAGGGAGGAAAATTACGTGGATATATAGAAACAACATCTCAAGACATCAGTCAGGAAGATAAAGCTTGATCGCAAATGGGACTTCCAAATTGATAATGACCCCAAGCATACTTCCAAAGTTGTGGCAAAATGGCTTAAGGACAACAAAGTCAAGGTATTAGAGTGGCCATCACAAAACCCTGACCTCAATCCACTACAAAATTTGCAGGCAGACCTGAAAAGGCGTGTGTGATCAAGGAGGCCTACAAACCTGACTCAGTTACACCAGCTCTGTCAGGAGGAATGGGCCAAAATTCACCCAACTTATTGTAGGGTGCTTGTGGAAGGTTACCTGAAACGTTTGACCCAAGTTAAACAATTTAAAGGCAATGCAATGCTACCAAATACTAATTGAGTGTATGTAAACTTCTGACCCAATGGGAATGTGCTTATGCTGAAATAAGTAATTATTTCTGCTATTATTCTGACATTTCCCATTCTTAAAATAAGGTGGTGGTCCTAACTGACCTAAGACAGGGAATTTTTTACTAGGATAACATTTCAGGAATTGTGAAAAATTTGTTTAAATGTATATGGCTGAGGTGTATGTAAACTTCGACTTCAACTATATACATATACAGCGGGGCAAAAAAGTATTTAGTCAGCCACCAGTTGTGCAAGTTCTCCCACTTAAAAAGATGAGAGAGGCCTGTAATTTTCGTCATAGGTACACTTCAACTGTGACAGACAAAATGAGAAACAAAAATCCAGAAAATCACATTGTAGGAATTTTAATGAATTTATTTGCAAATTATGGTGGAAAATAAGTATTTGGTCACCTACAAACAAGCAAGATTTCTGGCTCTCACAGACCTGTAACTTCTTCTTTAAGAGGCTCCTCTGTCCTCCACTCGTTACCTGTATTAATGGCACCTGTTTGAACTTGTTATCAGTATAAAAGACACCTGTCCACAACCTCAAACAGTAACACTCCAAACTCCACTATGGCCAAGACCAAAGAGCTGTCAATGGACACCAGAAACAAAACTGTAGACCTGCACCAGGCTGGGAAGACTGAATCTGCAATAGGTAAGCAGCTTGGTTTGAAGAAATCAACTGTGGGAGCAATTATTAGGAAATGGAAGACATACAAGACCACTGATAATCTCCCTCGATCTGGGGCTCCACGCAAGATCTCACCCCGTGGGGTCAAAATGCTTTGGGGCTGTTTTTCTGCAAAGGAACCAGGACGACTGATCCGTGTAAAGGAAAGAATGAATGGGGTCATGTATCGTTAGATTTTGAGTGAAAACCTCCTTCCATCAGCAAGGGCATTGAAGATGAAACATGGCTGGGTCTTTCAGCATGACAATGATCCCAAACACACCACCCGGGCAACGAAGGAGTGGCTTTGTAAGAAGCATTTCAAGGTCCTGGAGTGGCCTAGCCAGTCTCCAGATCTCAACCCCATAGAAAATCTTTGGAGGGAGTTGAAAGTCCGTGTTGCCCAGCAACAGCCCCAAAACATCACTGCTCTAGAGGAGATCTGCATGGAGGAATGGGCCAAAATACCAGCAACAGTATGTGAAAACCTTGTGAAGACTTACAGAAAACGTTTGACCTCTGTCATTGCCAACAAAGGGTATATAACAAAGTATTGAGATAAACCTTTGTTATTGACCAAATACCTATTTTCCACCATAATTTGCAAATAAATTCATAAAAAATCCTACAATGTGATATTCTGGATTTTTTTTCTCATTTTGTCTGTCATAGTTGAAGTGTACCTATGATGAAAATTACAGGCCTCTCTCATCTTTTTAAGTGGGAGAACTTGCACAATTGGTGGCTGACTAAATACCTTTTTGCCCCACTGTATATATTCCCACAAAATTTGTGAAGTAGGCCTTTATTACCCGAAAAAACTCTTCCCCTCCCCCCTCAAAAGTAAACTCATCAGCCCCCCCAATCCATAAAACCAATATTGATTCCAGCACATTATATTTAGCATACACATTAAATCATTGCGCTATGATCATTTTAGTACTAGTCGAGGAGGAAAGAAGCTCATGCTGTACCATTGACTTTGAACTTTATTTCCAATTATACTAGCTTTTTGATTTGTTTGATTGCTCACCTTTTTTCCTATTATGTTCTGATTGGCAACAACGGGAGGTATATTTCTATTGGCACCGTTAAAGGACTGAAAGGTTTTTTTATAGTTTTTTTTTTAGAGCATTTTGAGCAAAACAATAGCCAAACATGTTCTCACTCATTAGACAGGGTCATCCATTATCTTGACAGGGTCATCCATTATCTTGACAGGGTCACAATGAACAACTCGGGCATATTATTTCTCCGATAATTAAGTAAAGGCCTTTATTAATGTCAATCTCACAGACAAATAAGTCTTAATTGCTGAATGCTGGAGTTTGGCTCAGAGCCCCTGTGGAAGCCAAACAAAAGGAATGTAATTGGCATTAGGGTATTGTGATTGTGCACAACCACTCTATTACTATTCAAACAGAGAGAGAGAGAGAGAGAGAGAGAGAGAGAGAAGAAACTTACAGGATACTGTGTGTGTGTGTGTGTGTGTGTGTGTATGTGTGTGTGTGTGTGTGTGTGTGTGTGTGTGTGTGTGTGTGTGTGTGTGTGTGTGTGTGTGCGTCTGTACGTGCGTTTGTGTTTTTTTCAGTCTGGAATCTTCTCAGAGATTTCCTATGTGGCATTATGTAGACATCCATGACCAATTAATCTGCTTTACATCGACTTTCAGCTCACAGATGGATCCTTTATTAAAACCACTTTCTAATCAACAACCAGCACCTGCTGAATCCTCCACTTCTACAATCACTTTTTCATGTTTTATTTTTAGGAAACACATTAACTGGAACCAACCCTGATATTGAGAATTAGTAGGATTTTGTGGAAAGTTTAGGAAGGGTTGTTTTTATTTAGTTAGTCTCGTGAATATTTACCATACTCTATTTCAGAATGCATGCACAGGGATGTGTATACCCATGCAAGCACATACGCATTACAAACCCACACTCCCAAACCCACACTCCCACTATCCCTTAGTAACTAAACCTTCCAACAGTATCCACAGTTGAAAGAACAAACAATCTCCAAAGACCCTGCTGCTGTAGCATACAGTATCTACTAGACCACGCCCGACAGACAAGAGAGAGAGATGTAACATGTCACCCCGATCAATGGCTGCCATTGTCTCCCCACTGTCTGGCCGAGGTATAACACCTCTCTATGCACTTAAGCCATGACCACTGCAGTGCGCTAAGGGAGCACGGGGGTATGGATTGCCTCGTGCCCCCCCGATGTGATCGGTGCTATCGATCGTGCTAATGCTGGACTGCGGAGGAAGGCGAGAGAGAGCCTGGGAGAGGGAGACGGGAGAGGAGGGAGAGTGCTGCAGGAATGTGTCCCCAGAGACAGTGTCTTGGGCTTGGGCAGGGCTGCAGGAATGCTTCCCCGGAGGGAGACTTCCAGTGTTCCAGTACAGGCTGGGGTGGAAGGCAAGGCAGGGCTGGAATAATGCTTCTCCGGAGACACAAGAGTGAAGAGGGTTGGAGAGGCTGGGCTGGAGGAATGCTCCCACAAAGCGTCCCTCTAACTCTGGGGTAGGACTGGAGGGGCTCCAGGGGCTCCGGGGGGCTGGGTGTGGGGGTAGATGGGGTGGGTGGGTGGGTGAGGTCTCCCTCCAGGCTCCAGGATGGCTGCGGATCAGGTTTCTGTGTTAGGATCAGCATCCTGCCGTCAGGGCTTTAAGCTTCCCAGGGGAGGAGGAAGGAGAGAGAGGAGAGGCCTTTTATTCCGTAGGCCTCTCTCTCTCTCTCAATTCACTTCAATTCAAGGGCTTTATTGGCATGGGAAACATACAGTGCCTTGCGAAAGTATTCGGCCCCCTTGAACTTTGCGACCTTTTGCCACATTTCAGGCTTCAAACATAAAGATATAAAACTGTATTTTTTTATGAAGAATCAACAACAAGTGGGACACAATCATGAAGTGGAACGACATTTATTGGATATTTCAAACTTTTTTAACAAATCAAAAACTGAAAACTTGGGCGTGCAAAATTATTCATCCCCCTTAAGTTAATACTTTGTAGCGCCACCTTTTGCTGCGATTACAGCTGTAAGTCGCTTGGGGTATGTCTCTATCAGTTTTGCACATCGAGAGACTGACATTTTTTCCCATTCCTCCTTGCAAAACAGCTCGAGCTCAGTGAGGTTGGATGGAGAGCATTTGTGAACAGCAGTTTTCAGTTCTTTCCACAGATTCTCGATTGGATTCAGGTCTGGACTTTGACTTGGCCATTCTAACACCTGGATATGTTTATTTTTGAACCATTCCATTGTAGATGTTGCTTTATGTTTTGGATCATTGTCTTGTTGGAAGACAAATCTCCATCCCAGTCTCAGGTCTTTTGCAGACTCCATCAGGTTTTCTTCCAGAATGGTCCTGTATTTGTCTCCATCCATCTTCCCATCAATTTTAACCATCTTCCCTGTCCCTGCTGAAGAAAAGCAGGCCCAAACCATGATGCTGCCACCACCATGTTTGACAGTGGGATGGTGTGTTCAGCTGTGTTGCTTTTACGCCAAACATAACGTTTTGCATTGTTTCCAAAAAGTTCAATTTTGGTTTCATCTGACCAGAGCACCTTCTTCCACATGTTTGGTGTGTCTCCCAGGTGGCTTGTGGCAAACTTTAAACAACACTTTTTATGGATATCTTTAAGAAATGGCTTTCTTCTTGCCACTCTTCCATAAAGGCCAGATTTGTGCAATATACAACTGATTGTTGTCCTATGGACAGAGTCTCCCACCTCAGCTGTAGATCTCTGCAGTTCATCCAGAGTGATCATGGGCCTCTTGGCTGCATCTCTGATCAGTCTTCTCCTTGTATGAGCTGAAAGTTTAGAGGGACGGCCAGGTCTTGGTAGATTTGCAGTGGTCTGATACTCCTTCCATTTCAATATTATCGCTTGCACAGTGCTCCTTGGGATGTTTAAAGCTTGGGAAATCTTTTTGTATCCAAATCCGGCTTTAAACTTCTTCACAACAGTATCTCGGACCTGCTTGGTGTGTTCCTTGTTCTTCATGATGCTCTCTGCGCTTTTAACGGACCTCTGAGACTATCACAGTGCAGGTGCATTGATACGGAGACTTGATTACACACAGGTGGATTGTATTTATCCTCATTAGTCATTTAGGTCAACATTGGATCATTCAGAGATCCTCACTGAACTTCTGGAAAGAGTTTGCTGCACTGAAAATAAAGGGGCTGAATAATTTTGCACGCCCAATTTTTCAGTTTTTGATTTGTTAAAAAAGTTTGAAATATCCAATAAATGTCGTTCCACTTCATGATTGTGTCCCACTTGTTGTTGATTCTTCACAAAAAAATACAGTTTTATATCTTTATGTTTGAAGCCTGAAATGTGTCAAAAGGTCGCAAAGTTCAAGGGGGCCGAATACTTTCGCAAAGCACTGTATGTTAACATTGCCAAAGTAAGTGAAGTAGATAATAAACAAAAGTTAAATAAACAATAAAAATGAGCAGTAAACATTACACTCACAGAAGTTCCAAAAGAATAAAGACATTACAAATGTCATATTATGTCTATATACAGTGTTGTAACATTGTGTAAATAGTTCAAGTACAAAAGGGAAAGTAAATAAACATAAATATGGGTTGTATTTACAATACTCTTTGTTCTTCACTGGTTGCCCTTTTCTTGTGGCAACAGGTCACACATCTTGCTGCTGTGATGGCACACTGTGGTATTTCACCCAGTAGATATGGGAGTTGATCAAAATTGGGTTTGTTTTCAAATTATTTGTGGATTTGTGTAATATGAGGGAAATATGTTTCTCAAATGGTCTTACATTTGGCAGGAGGTTAGGAAGTGCAGCTCAGTTTCCTCCTCATTTTGTGCACATAGCCTGTCTTCTCTTGAGAGCCATGTCTGCCTACGGCGGCCGAGCAATGCTATGCTCACTGAGTCTGTACATAGTCAAAGCTTTCCTTAAGTTTGGGTCAGTCACAGCGGTCAGATATTCTGCCACTGTGTACTCTCTGTTTAGGGCCAAGTATCATTCTAGTTTGATCTGTTTTTTTGTTAATTCTTTCCAATAATTCTTTATCAAGTAATTACCTTTTTGTTTTCTCATGAATTGGTTGGGTCTAATTGTGTTGTTGTGCTGGGGCTCTGTGGGGTCTGTTTGTGTTTGTGAACAGAGCCCCAGGACCAGCTTGCTTAGGGGACTCATCTCCAGGTTCATCTCTCTGTAGGTGATGGCTTTGTTATGGAAGGTTTGGGAATCGCTTCCTTTTAGGTGGTTGTAGAATTTAACGGCTCTTGTCTGGATTTTGATAATTAGCGGGTATCGGCCTAATTCTGCTCTGCATGCATTATTTGGAGTCTCAATGTGTTTTTTGTCCCATTTTGTGAATTATTGGTTAGTGAGCGGACCCCAGACCTCACTACCATAAAGGGCAATGGGTTCTATAACTGATTCAAGTATTTTTAGCCAGATCCGAATTGGTATGTCAAATTTTATGTTCCTTTTGATGGCATAGAATGCCCTTCTTGCCTTGTCTCTCAGCTCTTTCACAGCTTTGTGTAAGTTAGGGAAAGGGAATGTGAAAGGGGGATATCTAGTCAGTTGTACAACTGAATGCATTCAACTGAAATGTGTCTTCCGCCTTTAACCCAACCCCTCTGAATCAGAATTACCTGTGATGCTGATGTTTAGGCTGAGGTATGTATAGTTTATTTTGTGTGCTCTAGGACAATGGTGTCTATATGAAATTTGTATTTGTGGTCCTGGCGACTGGACCTTTTTTTGAACACCATTATTTTTTTCTTACTGAGATTTACTGTCAGGGCCCAGGTCTGGGAGAATCTGTGCATAAGATCTAGGTGCTGCCATAGGCCTTCCTTGGTTGGTAACAAAAGCACCAGATCATCAGCAAACAGTAGACATTTGACTTCAGATTCTGGTAGGGTGATGCTGGGTGCTGCAGACTGTTCTAGTTGCCTCGCCAATTTGTTGAAGAGGGTGGGACTTAAGCTGCATCCCTGTCTCACCCCACGGCCCTGTGGAAAGAAATATGTGTGTTTTTTGCCAATTTTAACCGCAGACTATCGCTCTCGCGCTCACACTTTGTCTCTCCACAACTATAACAGTGTAATGGCATGTAAGAAAATATACACTCAGGACTCAGCCTTTACTGTCTTTACGTAAATAAAGACAATGGCATCAGCACTGATTTTAATTCAAAAGATAGCCAATTTCAAAGTGGCTTGCCTCGCACTGTAACATGTATTATCCTACTGAACACTGCTGCTGGAGACATTTGAATATCACAGTGCTGTCATCATAGTGGCCATTCTTTCATTACTGGCCTGCTCCCTAGTGCAACACCTTTTCTTGTGTCCTTCACTAGAGAAAAGGGCACAGCTCGACCCTCAGGAGAGATCTGTGGTCTGCTATTTTAACCCTCTTTGAGATGACCTTTTTAATAAGTGTCTCTCTCTCTGTTTTCCTGCCAGCCACTGTGAAAGCAAAAAGAGCATGTCTTCTGCTTCCCTCAGATAAAGAAATCAATCATACAAAGAGAACTGGGCCTTACATGGATTTAAATTATGTCGATTCTTTACTTTTTCTGCTCTTGCTTGTGGAGATTTAGCGATGCAGTCAACATCCGATAAAATAAATGTTTGATTTATGAGAAAAGTATATTAATGTACTTTGAGAAAATGAGATGCATTATTTCCTACCAGACAATTCAGGCAATACTGCAGCTATTTGATGGGAATTGGTAGGAACATACGTAGGAGTAGGAGGGCTGTTTCTGTTCTCTCAGTTAAGGATTTAGCGTAGTTTATTTTTAAGCATTTAGATACAGATTTAAATGACAGTAAGTCACACTGAATATGTTCGCCTTGTCTGACTTTGTACACTAACATGTTGGTTTGAAGTACATAATAGTTATTTAACATCATGTCTTTGGGTCAGCGGCATGGAAATGTCCTGTAATAACCACAACAATGATGAACTAGTCTCTGGCAGACCGTGTTTTGTAATAACTGTTTGGCTGAACTCTGGTTTTTTTCCACTAAGAAAAAAGGCATGTATTGATCCAACAGCTGCTCTGCGGCTGCCAAGAAGAATGCGCCAATGAACTGCAAATACTTTATTTTCTTCAAAAGCCTTTTGAGACACTGAGAAAGAGAGAGAGGTGACACGAGCAGCCCTGATTAGCCCAACTCTGAGCTTTTTGCCGTTCATCAGAAATTCCGGCGCGTTTTTGCCTGGGCGTCTTGTGACTTGCCAGTACAAAGGGTGGCACAGTGATTACAAGGCTTTGAAAGGGGGAGAGGCGGTCAGGGGAGAATAGCAGCGACTTTTGGCACAACACAGCCACTGAAAAGAGACCTCATGGTAGAGTGAGCTCTCAGAATTAGGCTGGAGTCTTTCCCTTGTGTGTTTGTGTGTGTGTGCACGTGCGTGCATGCGTGCGTGTGTGCGTGCGTGTGTGCGTGCGTGCGTGTGCGCGTGTGTGTGTGAAGTAGTTGATCTGACTCCTCAGTGTAGCGGCCCCTTGTGTTTCCTCTCTGTGCGACGGAGCCAGTAACATTAACAGGAGTGTCATTAGGAATTCAAAGCATATTCCCTCTTGAGGACGCCCTCTTCCTCTCTCCCCTGTGCTTCACACCGCACAAATTATGCACCATATAAAGTATTCATTGGTCTTTGTCAGCCGTGATCTGCAGTTTCTGCAGAAACACAATCAAAATAATAATGGATGAGTCTGTTTGTTTGTGCCTGTGTAGGAGACAGACATAATTATCTGATGGCCAACTTGGACCAGCTCAGCAGCTCGGCTTCTCTCTGTCCTTTTTCGGTACCTCCTTCATAATCATGTCTCTATCTATTGCCATCTCTCCCTCCACCCCCCCCCCCCCCCCCTTCGCTCTCTCCCTCTCTCTGTCTCACTCACTCACTTACACGCACTGACACACATACCTACAATCATAGTAACCACACAGACACACACACACGTGCACACACCTGCATGCTTGGACTTTCCAGCGGAGACTAAACATAATTTTTAGCCCGAGGGGTTCTGTGTCTTTAACATTCATCCACATGACCTCCTTTGAAATCAGATGGCGATAGAGGAGCACGGTTGATAGGCTAATGTAATGGGAAGGATGCAGATAATATCATGTAAGTAGCCATATAATATCAGGTATATTCCATGAAATGACGTATTTGTATTTGCAACACTGTTGTGGTTTGCCCTGTTTTTATCTATGGTCTGTTTTTCATTATCAGACACATCACTAGGATGACGTTTGACTGAGGCCCGGTCATGGTGAAGCTCGCTCGCTCTCTCTCTCTCTCTCTCTCTCTCTCTCTCTCTCTCTCTCTCTCTCTCTCTCTCTCTCTCTCTCTCTCTCTCTCTCTCTCTCTCTCTCTCTCTCTCTCCTCTCTCTCTCTCTGGCCCTGCTTGCTCTTTGTTCACTCTCCTGCTCAGCCTCTGAGTCAGGCAGAAGAATGGCACATTAAATCTTAATAGGACTGCGTCTGGCCATGTTGAATTGCAGAGCGTGTTAAGCCGGCGCTTTCCTCCCTCTTGGCACGCGCTCGTGGAAGTGGAAAACAATTGAATAAAAGAAAACGCTCCCTCGCTTTGTAACACCGATTGACTCTGCCTGCTAGGCTGAAGCCATGAGATGACCGACTCCTTCTCCCTGACGGAGAGAGAGAGTGTTACACACAAATGACTTAAGCCCCTGGGAAAGACACCCTAACACAAATGACTTTATCCCTCACAGCAGATAGGCATACAGTACGATCCAAGTAGGTACAGGATTTACCCTGCCACCTACATTGAAGCCAGAATGCCGAGTTCCCTGTCTAGAGACTGAACCAAGAATGACATCAGACCTCACATAAACACTATTGCAAAACACGAACCTCCATGTTGGGGTGATGCTGCCGTGAAAAGACTAGACGCAAGAGAGAGAGGCAACAGCAGACAGGCAGTATTTCCAGCAGGGCAATGTATGATAGGATAGAGGGACAGACAGCACTGGTAGGCAGCATGGTGTATGCAGGCAGGGCATCTTTGTTGAAACGTCAGAGGTGGTAATTACCGGGTGATGGAGTTGACTGGTTGTGTGTCCAGCGCACGGTGCTGCTGGATGGGGCTGCAGGAGGCAGATAAGACCCCCGCGCTGGAGCTTATCTCGGAGAACCAAGAAGCACCATGCCCTGCCAGGCAAATCCAGAGCATGACCCACCGTCTGCATCTAGCCCCTGATTTATTAACGACATCATTAATGCCAGACAGGTTACGTGCACCGACTCTCCGACGAGAGAAAAACAAATAAAGTCTAAATTCCTGGATGCTCAAGTCAGTCGACCGCCCCAGTGCCTAAAGAGCCTAGGTACTGGTTGGTTGACGTGTTTTGAGACTGAGGAGGTTGCGTGCCCCAGGAATTCAAATGATTGTATTTTTTTGGTTTCGCTCAAACTTGCTGCTGCTCACCAAATAATTATATAGAGAAACACAACTAGACAAATGTGGGAAAAAGCCAAATAATGAATCTTGAAACATTATGAACTGTGTGTCTGGGCTATATTTGGTTTGTTTTTAATGCTCTGTGAAAGGTAGATTTTTCAGTTGTTCCACTACCTACAGACTCCATTTATTCAAGATGTGTGTGAACTTAGGTGTATGTGGTATATGTACTATTACCATAGAGGTGACATAGCTACTATGCATAAATATTCAATAATAAATATGTTAATTGAATGTATCAATAACAGCCTTATCAATTCATATAAACACGTGGTTGTTCCTTGGTAATAAATGCAGTCCTTTACAATTCTGACCAGAAACCTTAACATTACCTCAAGATGATCTCTTTTTTCATCTGATAACATGTTGTTTTTTTTCCAGTCATTATATTTTCTTTGATCAAAAATCCACCCTAACAGGTGTCTGGCGTGCCGGTGGCAAATGAACGCTCGCTAGCTTGCTCCGGTTAGAATTAATAAACAATCACGTGGCGTGTGAAACATGAACAAACACACCCAGCGCGTAATTAGCACTCAGTATTAGCATATCAAATGCCAAGGAGCTTTTCAGGGCTGCTGTGCTTTCTTAAGATACTGTGCGTCTGTCTGGAATCCGTATGGGACCAAATGAGGGCTTTGGAAACAGGGGAGTTTGCTGTACGGCACTGTGCTTAGAGAACATGGCACCTAGTCCTAAAAGAGCCCTAGCACTGGCTTTTAGACCTTACAAGCTGTTAATGCTTACTAATGAAAAGGTCACAGGATTTTTTTGCCTACGTCTGTGTGGAAATGTACTGCACATTGATCCCCAAAGGGCTTTTTCCTGAGACACATACGGCTTTGCCAAACTGTCCGGCCAGCAATGCGGTGGGAAGGAGGGAAGTATGGAGGGAAGGGAGGGGGGCGGTGGAAAGAGTGACTGGTCCGACAGGTTTATGTGTCCCCGCGGGCTGTATTCTGTGGACCGGGCTGGACCCACAGGAAGGAACAGAGCCAGCTGTGTGACGGCATCCTGCTGGCCTGCTGGCCACTGAGCTTCAGGAACTCTGGGCCTGGATTCATAAAGTAATGTCTCAGTGTGCTGGTCTAGGATCAGGTCCCCTTTGTCTATATAACCAATTATCATTATGACCTAAAAGGCTAAACTTAACTTTTACTCTGAGATGTTTGTCAATACAGGCACTATCAAAGTCCCAGTGTTTCCCTACCTCCTCCAACTCCTCCACCTCACCTCCCAGGGGTTGTTGTTGTTGGCCAGGCCAGTGGGATGGTGTCTGGGGTGGGGCGGTGAGGGCCAGAGCAGCCCCCCCCCCCCGCCCCTTCTCCAGGATGGGGAGTTCACCGCCCATCAATAAATATTTTCTAAGAAAATAAATTTGCAGTATTTTTATAATCATTTTTTAAAGCTGGAAAGTGGTGGTTTCAAAAATTCATTTTTATGTGCAAGATGGGTCTTTTTCAGGGTCTCTC
The DNA here is from genome assembly GCF_057628025.1 of Oncorhynchus mykiss. Classification (NCBI taxonomy): domain Eukaryota; kingdom Metazoa; phylum Chordata; class Actinopteri; order Salmoniformes; family Salmonidae; genus Oncorhynchus; species Oncorhynchus mykiss. The sequence continues at coordinate 17,816,276 of NC_143049.1, forward strand.
AGGGTACCCGCTGGATTGTGCTTTGGCAGGACAAACACCACGGTGTGTGTGTGCCCTTGTACCTAACCCATAGTGTCAGGTATCTGGAGATGTCCTCTTATGCTTCAGAGTAGTGGGTTGGGGTGTGAGGGGATTGGCGGCGGGGGGGGGGTCTATTTACTGCTGTGAATGTAAAGGTCATCCAATCGATACATCTCACACCTTCACACTTGATTGATTGGCTGGGGGGGGGGGGGGGGGGAGTCAGCCAATCAATTTGATCAGAGATGGAGACTCTTCTAACAGATAGCCACCTGGCTTGTGGTTGGTTAGAATTCTGCAGAGGGCTGCGCTGTGTGCCAGGTTTGGCCGTGACTCTGCACTAAACTGAGGCATTAAAACCCCTGATTGAATAGTAACTCGCCACCTGTGGTACTGTAGCCCAGCGCTAAATCAGCCACTGTTTTAAAGTGAGCAAAGAACCAACCACCTGCAGTCTTCACTACGACCAACCTTTACAGCCACAATAACATCCAGCCATTTAAATCAGCTTCATTCTGTATTCACTGGACGTACACAACAACAACACAACATCTCATTTAGAAAAATAGCTCAAAGGAAGTGTCATCCCAGAGACACTGGGTTGTTGTAAAGGGAGAGGATTAGGACATCATGTGCCCTTAGTCAAAGCATGAGGCATCTTGTCTTTCTCCACATCGTGGGCTGGGTTTTTTCCCACAAATAGTGTCAACACACCAAAAACCTAACGTGTGATTGGATTTTAATCCGATAGCATTATTATTCCTGTTTCCCATTGGCCATCCATTACTCTCACATGGCGCCTGTGTGGGTGGTGATTGCCCAATCAGCATCCGGACCTTATTCCATAGAGCATGCTTCCGTTTGCGTCCCTTAAACCCTGTGAGATCCTCTCTCTCTCTCTGTACTCCACCGGCAGAATGCCTAATTCCAAAGTAAACTGATTGTTCTCTCCAACAAGATTACACTGTGATGATGTTATCCAAATGAGACAGTGCTATCTGCCATGGATGCAACCAGGGCAGGCTAGGAGGAGGAGGATGCTCACCCCAAGATGACTGATCAGCATGCTAAGAGAAAGGAGTGAGGGAGGTGGGAGAAAATAAAGAACCCTCCCACACAAGTGAGTGAGAGAGATCGAAGGAGTGCGAGAGAGAGAGTTGTCGGAGTAGGGGTAAGCAGCAGAAATGTAATTTGCTTCTCACCTCAGGCGACTGGGCTCTGAGGCTAGTAAATATGCAAACATGGCCATCAATATGCACAGGCTGGATGATTACTAATCTCCACTGCAGGTCCTTTCAGGAGCACCATGTACCGTGCAATGTGAGGTGGAGGAAGAGGAGGAGGGGGCTAGAGGCCAATGCAGCCACATCTCCGGATCATTAGATCATGGTCAGATCATGACTGGTTAGACAGAGGCTTATGAAATGTATAAGATCAGCAGTTCCATACAAGCTGGGCTCTGGGCTGCATTCAATATGGCAACATTGTGCAACAGTTATCTACATTTGGAAAACTATTTGAATATAATTCTAGATTGCTGATAGTACTGTAGATTACTGAGAATTTTCAAGATTAAGAAACATTTCTCACACATTTTAAACAAACAGACATGGCTTAAAAACAAAGAACAAATGACAATGACACGTTAACTTAGTTTTAAAGAGCACAACCTCTTCTTTAATATGACACCACATTCATGTCAATAGGAATAACACTCATTTTGTCTTCCATTGTGTAAAAACTATTAACACTCAACACAACAAATAAACCAAGAGTATTTAAATTGTAGTACATTTGCCCAAATTACTCACCCAAGTATAATTTATTATAAATATTTTGAAAATGATTCAAAATGTGGGCAGAGGACAATATTCAAAGAGTATTTCAAAACCCACACAAAGTAGTCTTATTTGATTGGCAAGGATTCTTACTTCTTTAACAATGTAAAAACAACTATTCAGAGACTTTCAGAATGTAGATAACCTCTTTCAATAACATTTAGTACAGACCAGGCCTGACACAAAATGTAGAAATAGTAGCCCACATTGACAACAATTCAGTGAATGCAACAAGTATTAGATAGACAGAGAGAAGATAGAAAACACAGCTACTGTTCAGAGACAATGTTATTTCCCGATGAGATTTGTAGGACAAATTCATGTCACGATGTCACTTGAGTGTTTGAATTTAGACTACAACATACCATCGCATTTCTTGAGGCACCGCCCCATCCTACAAAATGGCACGAAATAGTACTTTGACAACAATTCAGTAAATGCAATAAGTATTAGATCGGAAAAGATCGAGAGAACAAATGTAAATGCACAAACACAAAGTAGACTATTGGATTGACAAAGATTCTTAATTCTGTAACATTGTAAAAATGAAAATAAACTATTTAGAGACTATTTCATAATGTAGATGACCTCTCAATAAGATTTAGCACAGGCCAGACCTGACACAAAATGTTGAAATAGTAGCCTTCTTTGACAGCAATTCAATGAATGCAGACACACACAGAGAGAAGATACAAAGCACAATTTTAAAAAGTACACCATTTCCCTCTTCAGATTTGTAAGACAAATTCACATTTCACACGGTCACTTTAGTGTTTGCATTTAGCCTATGGCATGTCTGGAAGCACGGCCCCGTCCTGCAAAGTGGCGCAGAACACGTAGAGCACCCAAAGGAGGTTTCTACACATCTCCCACTCTTTGCTATGGATGCACACCACACACCCTCTCTTGTCCCCTTTAAATTTCACCAGGGAGTGGTGTGCTTTCTAATGATGAGTAACAACTCGGTCCACACCCCCTGGTGCCGTACTTTTGGCTACCCGCTTCTTGCACACTGTAGCCATCACAAAGTGGATGCACAAGCTGCATTTTGAATGCCTTTATACTACAGTTTCTGGGAAGGGGCCTTTGCTGGTCTACTAACGCCGCCCATACTCTATATGCACTATATGGCCAAAAGTATGTGGACACCCCTTCAAACTAGTATTCCTGTTGCTGACAGGTGTATACAATTGAGCACACAGCCACGCAATCTCCATAGACAAACATTGGCAGTAGAATGGCCGTATTGAAGAGCTCAGTGACTTTCAACTTGGCATCGTCATAGGATGCCACCTTTCCAACATGTTAGTTTATCAAATTTCTGCCCTGCTAGAGCTGCCCCGGTCAACTATAAGTGCTCTTATTGTGAATTGGAAACAGTTAGGAGCAACAACGGCTCAGCCGCGAAGTGGTAGGCCACACAAGCTCACAGAATGAGACCGCCGAGTGCTGAAGCGCGTAGCGCATAAAAATCGACAGTCCTTGGTTGCAACACCCACTACCCAGTTCTAAACTGCCACTGGAAGCAACGTCATCACAAGTTCGTGATGAGCTTCATGAAATGGGTTTCCATGGACAAGCAGCGCACAGAAGCCTAAGATCACCATGCGCAATGTCAAGCGTCAGCTGGAGTGGTGTAAAGCTCGCCGCCATTGGACTCTGGAGCAGTGGAAATGTGTTCTCTGGAGTGATGAATCATGCTTCACCATCTGGCAGTCCAACGGAAGTATCTTGGTTTGGTGGATGCCAGGAGAATACTACCTGCCCGAATGCATAGTGCCAATTGTAAAGTTTGGTAGAGGACGAATAATGGTCTGGTGCTGTTTTTCATGGTTCGGGCTAGGCCCCATAGTTGCAGTGAAGGAAAATCTTAACACTACAGCATGCAATGATATTCTATACGATTTTGTGCAACAGTTTGTACTTTGTAGCAACAGTTTGGGGAAGGCCCTTTCCTGTTTCATCATGACAATGCCCCCGTGCACAAAGTGAGGTCCATACAGAAAGGGTTTGTTGAGATCGGTGTGGAAGAACTTGACTGGCCTGCTCTCTGCCCTGACCTCAACCCCATCGAAAACCTTTGGGATGAATTGGAACGGCAACTGCGAGCCAGGCCTAATTGCCCAACACCAGTGCCTGACCTCACTAATGCTTTTGTGGCTGAATGGAAGCAAGTCCCTGCAGAAATGTTCCCACGTATAGTGGAAAGCCTTCCCAGAAGAGTGGAGGCTGTTATAGCAGCAAAGGGGGGACCAACTACATGTGAATGCCCATGATTTTGGAATGAGATGTTCGACGAGCACGTGTCCACATATTTTTGGCCATGTAGTGTATGTAGTAATATGCCACGCAACCACTTTGAGCAGCTATGTAGGTACATACAGTTTGCAGATCCAAATTCAACAGATGAGACAGACAAATTGGCAAAAGTAAAATGTTTTGTGATATCCAATTGGTAGTTACAGTCTTGTCCCATCGCTGCAACTCCCTTACGGACTCGGGAGAGGCGAAGGGCGAGTGTCCTGTGTCCTCCCAAACACAACCCTGCCAAGCCGGCACCCAGCCCACCACCAGGAGTTGCTAGAGCACAATGGGACAAGGACATACCGGCCGGCCAAACACTCCCCTAAACCGGACGACGCTGGGCCAATTGTGCACCGCCTCATAGGTCTCCCGATCATGGCTGGCTGTGACACAGCCTGGGATCGAACCCGGGTCTGTAGTGCCTTTGACCACTGCACCACTCGGGAGGCCCTTGCACAAAGTAAACTGTGTGGTACAAGGGTGATGAGTGAGACTTGGGGCAGACAGATTCCATGGAAATATGGGAAGGGAATACCTAGTCAGTTGCACAACGGAATTTATTCAACCAAAATGAATCTTCCGTATTTAACCCAACCCATCTGAATCAGAAAGGTACGTGGGACTGCCTTAATCGACATCCACGGCGCCCGGGAAGCAGTTGTTGGGGGTTAACTGCCAGCAGATTTTCCCACCTTGCCGGCTCTGGGGATTAAAACCTTTCCGTTACGGGCCCAACGCTGTAAACTGCTAGGCTATCTGCAGCCCTCTGGTGTGCTCTCCCTCTTTCAGTCCTTCTCCCTCTCCAACCTCCTCTCCATGTTCCTCTCCCTCCTCTTCCTCTCTCCCTCCACTCTCACACACACACACACACACACAAACACACACACACACACACACACACACACACACACACACACACACACACACACACACACACACACACACACACACACTCACTCACTCACTCACACAGTATAATCATGTGGTACCCCAGGAAGAGTAGCTGCTGCATGTAGCTAATGGGTTTGGGTTATGGTTCATTGTTTACCACATGGCCTCACATGTGAACCCTTAAAGAGATGGGTGGGGCTAAGTCTTAAGAGGGCGTGAACGATGCTGAACAGGTGTAGACAGAGAAGAGCTCTCCAGTAGGTGTACCAACACATTCAAGGGTGGGGTTACAAGTTTATCAACGGTCAAATGACTTTCCCATTGTTCCTTAACTTCAGTGTGTGATATACCATTTTGCTTTACTTTCATCCAATGTCAAAAACATGCTCGGTTACATGTATGTTTTGTCGGACTTCTGTATAATCAGACAGGATAGAGCACACACGAAGACGTTCATAAATATGTTCGCAGTTGACCAGCAGGGTTAGATTATAAGCGTAAAGGCTATGGGACACACACTTCAAGACCCATGGTCAGATTACTGAGTTAGCTGGTTGTCTTTGTATGGGGTGAGTGAGACCATCAAGTGACAGTGTGGCAAGCAAAGCACAATGTTGCCGCCTCCACTCCACTCTCGTTTTCTAGCCTGACGGACAACTTCAGATTTAGATCATTGTTAGCTGATAATCCAAATGAATAGCACCGGTATAAACAGGACAAAACAAGAAACTTGTTCGCTGGCTATGTAAACAAATATCATTGCAGCTAAATATCATTTGACCTCCCACTGCGCAAGCTTCTACCATAACACGACTGTTAAACAAGCTGGCGAATAGTAGGAAAATGAGGCAATGTATAGCTTATAAATATCTGTAACTAGCAAACACGACAAACCATTACCTAAATCCAACAGATAAACACAAAGGAATCTACTCTCTTCTTCGTGGCTAGTTAGCTGGTTGTCTGTATGCCTAACGTTAGGTAGTGAAAGTGACAGGGCTGACGTTTCGCGAGCACAGCACACATTTACAGCCACACAACTTTTCTAGCTGGCCTGGCAGACAAACCTGACCTAGCAAGCAGCTTGAGTCATTACCGTACAAATGTATCCGGTAGAAATGACAAAACAAGCCACTAGTTAACCCATTACACATTGCCCACAGCTAAACACTGCTCCACCACTGATGTGCTTGTCTGTATTAACCCGGTGATCATGACAGGACTGGCCTCTTCCGCGCCCTCTTTTTGAGGAATGAAGTGAAAAGTGAACAAGAAAACAGGATGTTAGCAAGTTCATTTTGCAATATTGACAAATATATTATTGTTAGAAAAACAAGGCCATTCGCTGCCTCTATCGCTGTTGATGGCCGCTGTGTTCTAAAGGGTTCAAGTAAATTAACCTTGTTTTCAACCCCTAGTCTCTTTAGCATGGAGAATGGACTCAGTCCTCGTCTGATGTTAGCTCTGCTCTGACAAGGCCCAGTAGTTTACTAGCCAATTGTTATTCCCTGTCTGTAATACCGGATTAAACAGCCTAGAGGACAGACACACACAGACACAAGCAGCAGCAGAAGGCAGGCAGTGGGCTGCAGTCATTAGGTGTGTGCATGGCTTATGCAGACAGCCAGATAAACCAGATGCCTCGTGATGGCCAGGGGTCATCTCTCTCTACCAGGACATGCTGTTGATGTCCTTGGCTCTCTCTCTCTCTCTCTCTCTCTCTCTCTCTCTCTCTTTCTCTCTCTTTCCCTCTCCTTCTTTCTTGCTCTCTATTGCTTTTTTCTCCCTCACGATTTCTCTCTCTCTCCCTTCCTTTCCCTCTCTATCTCTCTCTGGCTCTTTCTTTCTTTCCTCTCCTCCCTCTCTCTCTCTCTCTCTCTCTCTCTCTCTCTCTCTCTCTCTCCCTCACTCGGTGCTATACAGCCATCACACACACAAAGGTGTGTGTTGGTGCTTAGTACTGAAGAACCTGTCAGTTATCAGGAAGGAAGGGAGGAGACAGGGGAGTTGTCCATGGCCCTAGTCTTAATGCCTGAGGGTGTGCTACGTGTGGAGGATAGCTAATGCTCACAATAGCTACCTCAGTTTGCAGGTGAACAGGTTCTCATTTTGTGAGACTTAACTGTGTTTGAATTACAGCTCCTATGGGGAAATATGATGACTTTCCATGATAAAATGAGGTGTGTTAAATGCAACAACATGTATAAGAACATTTCTGTGAAACTCTGCAGCGGAACCTTGTAAAACACACACACAACCTAACCTTGGTGTATGATCTCTCTGACATTGACTACTTTCCTAGGTTGGCGTATCAGAGAGTGAGCTATCTTTCCTCCCTCTCTGCAGTGAGCACATACGGCTTGAGGATGTTTACCTGGCATGGTGCCTGTTGTAGCTACCCTCCTGTAGAGAAGAGCCTGGCCAGGCTAGTGTGTGTGTGTGTGTGTGTGTGTGTGTGTGTGTGTGTGTGTGTGTGTGTGTGTGTGTGTGTGTGTGTGTGTGTGTGTGTGTGTGTGTGTGTGTGTGTGTGTGTGTGTGTGTGTGTGTGTGTGTGTGCGCGTGTGTGTGTGTGTATGAGATCATTAGTAATGTACTGGTCTGAGCATACTTTACCATGTCTGGATGAGATCTGTCTCCAATGTTAGCTTTTATTTTCAGGAATGGAGTTGAATGCGTACGGGTGCGTGCACGCTGCTATGCCCTCAGACGTGAACTGAACTATCCATCTATCCACCCATCCATCTTCCCTCCTTCCTTCCCTCCTTTCATTTACTCATCTATCCATTTATCTATCTCTGGCTGGTGGCTGAAGGGCCGTGTCTCTTTGTGGCCCTGGTAATCTGGACCAATTTCCTCTGCAATTTATTTCCCCGCCAACCTCTTCAAGCAGCAGCTGCCTTCTCAAGGTAGAGCCACTCAGCTTTACAAACCCCCCCCCCCCCCCCCCCCCCCCAATCCCCAATCACATTCTTTTGTTTGTTTGTTGTTAAGCCATCTCTCTCTGGCTGATGTTCCTATACAGGGACCGGGTAGAATTTGATATTGTCGTCCCTTTCTGCATCACTAGACCCTGATACCTCAAATCACATTTGTTTACCTTTCCTCTCTTCCCATCCTTTATCCATTGCCATTGTTTTCCTCTCTTTCTTAGCTAGTGTTTTACTCTTCCATCTCTTATATACTGTATCATCTCCCTATTCTAACTTTCTTTCTGCTTATTTTTCCCTCTCCGTTTTCCCTCTTTAGCTCTCTTTGCCTCCATCTTTTCTCTCTCTCTATCCCTCCCTCCAGCCAGTCATTCACTCTCTGCCAGCCTCATTTATCTCCCTCCATAGCCCTCTCTTTCTCCCTTTCTCTCCCTCCCTCCATCCTGTCATTATCTTTCTCCAACTCCCTCCCTCCCTCCCTCCCTCCCTCCCTCCCTCCCTCCCTCCCTCCCTCCCTCCCTCCCTCCCTCCCTCCCTCCCTCCCTCCCTCCCTCCATCCATCCATCCATCCATCCATCCAACCATTGCTCTATCTCTCTCTCTCTCTCTCTCTCCCTCCATCCTGTCATTCTCGCTCTCCCTCTCTCCCTGCTTGGCTCCTCAGTATTCCGCTGCTGTCTCATGTGGAGTGATTTTGCCCAGACACGTCTGGCTCTGGGTAAAGTGCAGTCCCTAGAGAGCGTGCTCCGCAGCCCCCAGGTCGCCGGCACCATGAATACATTATGATCCCCATTTCCATCCTGTTGCCACGGCAGCACTTTCGGAGCCGCAGGGCGATTAAGACGTACACACATCGTCGATAGCCTGTTTTGGCCTTTGATCAGATTCCATCGCTGGTCTGGGTCTGGGTGGTTAGGACAGAGGGAGACGAGACAAAGATGGATGGTAGTTGCGTGCATGTGGTCAAGTTGACTACCTGCCAAACATTTATTGAAACGCACCCATACCACCATCTCCTATTCCTCCTCGATATCATTCCTTGCCTGAAACCATTTTCCTCCCTTACCATCTATGCTTCCGTTCCTCCTCCTCTCCTCTTTTCCTCCTCTCCTACTCTACAGTTCAGCATCTCTTTCTTTTATTTTCTGGTCTCCAATATTTCCCTTTCCTCCCTCACCTTTTTTATTGTTTCTTTTTTTCCTTTGGTGTGGAGGATGATGTATAAAACATGGAGCCTCAGGTAGAAGATGTTGGGTAGGAAGCCATGTCCCCCTAAATGGCCAGCCGTGTGCATGCGCCTAACACTTCACTGAGCAATCTGTCAACATGTCAGCAACACATGTTTTGTAAAAAGCCTCTGGTGGGAGTCAGGGGAAAAAAGGCACTTCTGCCAGACCAGAGAGAAAATGCTTTTTTCTCTCTCTCTCTCTCTTTCTCTCTCTCTCTCTCTCTCTCTCTCTCTCTCTCTCTTTCTCTCTCTCTCTCTCTCTCTCTCTCTCTCTTTCTTTCTCTCTCTCTCTCTCTCTTTCTCTCTCTATGCAGTGGATTTTCTATTGCTGGTGCACACGCTCCCACGGGCCCTCCTTGCCTCCCCGACATATATACCACACCCCCTGTCTGCACTTCAGAAATTTGAACTGGGGACCCTCAAGGGGGTTGGGGAGGGGGAGGTAGGTTTTGGCGGGGCTTCCCTCCTTCCCTCTTATTTTCAGAGCAGTTCTGAGATTGTGAAGGTATATTGTGACAGGTCCCCAAGCGGTCTTTTCTAATACCTGAGTTTCTGGAGAAGTTGGAAATTACTGGCGGCTTCCCCGAGGGACGGCTTTATCCACACCAGGAAGGAGGAGCACAACTCAGTGGGGAGGTTGCTTAATGCATGGCTGAAAATAAATAATTTCTGAGAGACACCTTCTCTCTCTCTCTGTCTCTCTCTCTCTCTCTCTCTGTCTCTCTCTCTCTCTCTCTCCTCCCCAGTTGTGTAGTTTACTACTCTCTGCCTCCTCTTGAAGGGTTCTAGTTTAATAAACTTTCAGAGGAGGCTGCTGGAGCAGACAGCTAGACAAATACCCTTGTGTGTTCTCTTTTGTCTGAGATACAGCTTTTTGTTATGTTCTTGCAAATTAGATTTCTCCCTCTGTCTTTCATTTTATCTCCCTCTGTCTCTTTCCCTCTGCATTTGTCTTCATGTTCGTTCTCTCTCTCTCTCTCTCTCTCTCTCTCTCTCTCTCTCTCTCTCTCTCTCTCTCTGGCCCTGCTTGCTCTTTGTTCACTCTCCTGCTCAGCCTCTGAGTCAGGCAGAAGAATGGCACATTAACGTTGTGTCAAGTTGGCTGGATGTCGTTTGGGTGGTGGACCATTCTTGATACACACAGGAAACGGTTGAGCGTGAAAGACCCAGCAATGTTCGCAGTTCTTGACACACTCAAACCGGTACGCCTGGCACCTACCATAAGCACCTACTACCACTCGAAGGCACTTAAATATTTTGTCTTGTCCATTCCCCCTCTGAATGGCACACACACAATCCATGTCTCAATTGTCTCAAGGCTTAAAAATCCTTCTTTAACCTGTCTCCTCGCCTTCATCTACACTGATTGAAATAGATTTAACAAGTGACATCAATAAGGGATCATTTCTTTCACCTGGATTCACCTGGTCAGTCTATGTCATGGAAAAACCTAATGTTTTGTACACTTAGTGTATGTTTCTCTGCATCTCAACCAAAAACTGGGTGAAGGATGGAAATGAATGTGAGTCTTATCAGGTAAATTTAGTAGCTGCCTGATCTTCTAAAGTCTACCAACCTTGCCAGCAGGAATGCCAGCTAAGATAGTTAGACAAGCTAGCTACTCTAACTTGATTGATAGCCTGAAATAGTTTAGCTAGTTATGAGGTTGGGAGATTGGGAACCTACTGTATCTGGGCTAAAGCAAACTTCATAACATTTCTAGGTGGCTAGTAGTATTACAGAAAAACAACAACAACAAAATCAACAACATATTTTGGGGGTATTATTGTTATTGTTATTATTTTAAAGAAGACAAATTTGAGGAGGAACTTGCCCCTGTGCCCCCCTATGAGCATGACACCTCTACACAAACTCTCTCTCTCTCTTTCTCTCTCTCTCTCTCTCTCTCTCTCTCTCTCTCTCTCTCTCTCTCTCTCTCTCTCAGACACACACTCACAAACTCTCTCTCTTGTGGTTCAGTTTATTGTTTGGTCTGTCTCTGTATGCCTTCCCTCTGTGCTCCCTTTTGTTTCTTCTATGTTTAGTTCTAGTGCAAGGCAGAGATGCTGCGCTGCAGATAGAACACAGACTGATAGAATGTGCTCTGGGTGGAGAGAGGGTGCATCACACCCACACGTATCTATTGGACAATGGCCTCTATCTGTCTGTGACAACATATCGCTTGGAATGCCTATTCAGTCTTGCTGCTGAACATGTGAATATGTGATAATATGATTACTGCTATAAATGAAATCTGATTTATCATCCATTGAGGTTATAGAGAAGCTGATTTGGAGTAATCATTGAAGCATCATTGCTTGCTTTTGAAGTGTCACCTTCCTCTAACAATTAGATATGTACTGTATATTCAATCATCTATAAAGGTGATAAGGAGTATTCTGTGTTTCCCACAGCAGGAAGTGACATTTCTCACCCCGTCTGTCTTCCACTGGGAAGCCTTGTACACCTGTATTTAATGTCTACGAATGATGCTTTATCTTGTCTTTTTCATAACCTCAAAAACAACATAAAACCCCAGCCACATGCACCATGCAGCCTCTCTCTCTCTCTCCTCCTCCCTCATCCCTCCCTATCTCTCTTCATCTCTCCCTACCTCTCTCCATCCCTCCCTACCGCTCTCCATCTCTCCCTACCTCTCTCCATGCCTCACTATCTCTCTTCATCCCTCCCTACCTCTCCCCATCCCTCCCTACCTCTCCCCATCCCTCCCTAACCTCTCCCCATCTCTCCCTACCTCCCTCCCTACCTCTCCCCATCTCTCCCTACCTACCTCCCTCCATCCCTCCCTACCTCCTTCCATCCCTCCCTACGTCCCTCCATCCCTCTCTACCTCTCTCCATCTCTCCCTACCTCCCTCCCTCCCTCCATCCCTCCCTACCTCCCTCCATCCCTCCCTAACCTCTCTGCATCTCTCCTCTATTGGTAAATAATTCACCCTTTTCCCTGTTACAAGCCGAAGCCTTAATAGGACTGCCGTAGCGTACCTGTAGTTGGGATAAACAAGGCGGCCCCCACCAGGGAAACAGAGGGATTTGGTGCTCCACGAGGGTAGAGGGAGGAATAAGTCATTTCCTTGTGAAAGGCAAGCAGCGGACTAGCTGACAGTAATTAAACCCTATAGGATAAAGGTTATCTGAGGCCTAGCAAAGCATACACCCTGGCCGTGCATGCAGGATGCTGTGTCCGCCGAATCCTATTCAAGACCTCTTGTTAAGGCGATGTGTGTGTGTGTGTGTGTGTGTGGGTGGGGGTTCATATGTGTATGTGTGTGCATGCGTTTGTGTGTTTCAGAAGGGGCATTGGTGCATAGCACTTCAAACAATTCATACAGTAGATGATAGGTAGTTGTTTGCGTTTTTGACCTTAAAGAGCAACTCCCTTCAAAAAATCAGAATGCCTATGTGGCACCGATATGAGTCAAAAACAGTTATTCTCATGTCAAAAATAACTACAAAGTGTAAATAGATTAATTTTGGTCATAAAGTCAGTCTCATCTGAAACAGAGTTTGGAAAATCCGTGCGTCACAACGGATAAATGAAGGTTTTGGTTTGATTTGATGATGTACATTTGCCCACTAACATAAGGTGAACAGCTGCTGTGATTGCGCTCTGTGATTGCGCTCTGTCCAATAGCATAGAAAGTAAGACAGACTTTGTTTACATAAACTTGAGAAATACTGCACCTAAACAACTTAGTTAGATGTAAAGTTCACACCTAAAACACCCTCGGCAAAAATATCTCCATTTATTACTCTCTTGAGTTATCTGAGATTCATTCTTGGGATTTTAAGGAAGTGAAATAGGCTTCCGCGTCTACAGTGGTCTCACGGGGGACAAAGATCATTAACCAAACGCGGAATCGGTCTGGATACGACACACCTCCAAGTAATCTCCTTTTGTTTCTGTTTAGCAACAGAAAAAAAAACGGGCCAATCGACGTGTTCAGAGGCTCATTAAACCTGAGTGCAGCTATAGACACTGCAGAGTGAATTAAAGACCATTCAACCAAACAACCACTCGCTAAAACTGCACAGTATAAATCGTTTGAGTTATTTGTCCATTACTGGATTGTAGATGTCTTTTGACATAATGGTGGGTGTTGGTGGTCTACATCATGTTGCTGAAGGTCGACACAATCATATGTTTGCAATATGTGAATGACCTTTGGATAGTTCACTCCATTGTAATCAGAGGCAGTAGTTACCTCAGATATTCAACTTTTATATCAGTATTATAAAATACATTTCGCACGCTAGTGTTCAACGACTTGTATACAGTTCAACCCTGTTGTTTCACTCTTAAACTTTACAATTGGAGTCTCCCTCCATCTGCTCACTGGAGAATTCTCCCATGTTGCAACTGTTACTTAGTCACCTGACCCGGTCCTCAGCAGGGCGTTGAAGTGGCTTGGCTCATGTTCTACAAATTACCCAGGGGGCCGTGCGTTCGCCGCCTATGTGCCCACGTTCCCTCCCTTCTGTATGCACAGTGCATGGTATTCTATTCGCCTCACCACGCTCCTTGAGGAGACAATGAAGAGTTGGCATGGCGACGGTGACACTAACCTTACTTACCCAGAGACACACAGGAAAATACAAATTGAGGAAGGGAACCTGCACGGCTCCAACCTATATGCTGCTTCCAGTGTTGGTGCTGGATGTATGGTGGATGCATGGTGGCTGTATGGTGGTGAGGTGACTACCCAGCATGGCTCCTGTGACCAGGAGGAGCGGCTTCTTCTGTGTGTTCTCATGAAGGGCACTCCAGTGGTAATCTCATTCCTTCCACTGTATATCTCCCTATCTCTATCTCGCCATCTCCTAATCTATCTACAGTATATCTCTCTCTCTCTCTTTGTCTGGATCTCACTCTCTTTCTCTCTCTGTCGCTCTCGCTCTCTCTGTTACTCTCTCTCTCTCTCTCTGTCACTCACTCTCTCTCATTCTCTCTCTCAATTCTCTTGATCTCTCTTACTTATTTGCATGCTAAATCTAATTAAATGTCACTTTAAAAAAAAAGTAATCTAAAGTTTTTACAAAGTAAAATGATTATGCATTGGGGCATGTCTGTGAAGTCACGCGAGCCCCTTTGTCGTCACCTTTAGTGTATATTACAGGTACTATTCAAATGGTCTGCACCACAGCAGGATAGCCAGATAAATGTTGTGCTGGTGTCGTTCCAGTCTGTAATACTGTTAATAGCCCAGTGTATAGAGGAGTAATTAGCTGTTATGGATGTAGCTGTCAGTGATAACTGATATTGCGGGACTATTACAATAATTCCCTGGAATGATGATCCTTGAAATGGCTTCAGCACACTAAGCTGCCCATTGGTGATGGATGTCAGATTACTGACTGACACAAACACCATAACCAAATCCTCCTCTGCTGCCAGAACGTTGTGGCGATGCGCGTAATGTTTTCTAGCATACGGTGCGACTATATCTACGGACGATCCAAGGTTCCGAAGCTCCTAGAATCCTAGAGTTGCCAACCGCGAACTCTAGATGGTAGTAAATAGGAGCCACTATGTGCACTGAGTGTGCAAACATTAGAAACACATTCCTAATATTGAGTTGCACCCACTTTTTCCCTCCGAACCGCCTCAATTCGTCGGGTCATGGACTACAAGGTGTCGTAAAGCGTTCCACAGGGATGCTGGCCCATGTTGACTCCAATGCTTCCAATGGCTACTATAGGATTCCTGACTGTGTCAAGATGGCTGGATGTCCTTTGGGTGGTGGACCATTCTTGATACACACAGGAAACTGTTGAGCGTGAAAATCCCAGCAGCGTTGCAGTTCTTGACACACTCAAATCGGTGCGCCTGGCACCTACTGTACTACCATACCACATTCAAGGGTACTTAAATATTTTGTCTTGCCCTTTCACCCTCTGAATAAAAACATACACATCCAAGGCTTAAAAATCCTTCTTTAACCTGTCTCCTCCGCTCCATCTACACTGATTGAAGTAGATTTAACAGGTGACATCAATAAGGGATCACAGCTTTCACCTGCATTCACCTGGTCAGTCGGTCATGGAAAGAGCAGGTGTTCCTAACGTTTTGTACTCTCAGTGTATATTCGGACTCTCTATATCTGTGAGAGTCCATGTGCTGTTTATGGGTTGATTTGAATGTGAAACGATGCTAGAGAATATCTTCCCTCAGATCTTAATTCCATATTGAATGGGTGATGATGATAATTCATCCGGGGGCGTTGTTTGGCAGTCAGATTGAGTTCCTCTCTGGAGAACACACTAAATATAGCCTCCCAGGTGGTGGAGATGGGAGATGTGTAGCTAAGTAAATGGTTACCAAGCCACACAGATCGAGAGAAAGCTCATGCCTACGTAAATATGGATCTGAGAGGGAGAGAGTGACACAGAAGAAGAGCATTATGGGGACCACAGCAATCTGAACCAAAGAGTCCTTGGAATTTGGGGATGGCCCTTTCCTGTTTCAGTATGGCAAGTGAAAGTTTTCACCATCTACGTAGGTGGCCATGTAAACTTTTCAATACAGGCTTCACCAGGTTAGACTTTTGCTGATAAATAGATCAACAGCAATACGTCAATGCGTAGTGATTAATGAATAAAAACAATGTAGTCACAACGTAGTCATTTGTCAGACGTGATCCAGGCCTAACTTACACTTTGCTCAGCGTCCTCCGCAATGATAAGTCTGTCCGTAAAATACACAACAATGTTTTTTAGAGTGCGTTGTCATCGTGATGCGATGAACACCCTGGATACCGGCAGAAAGAAACGAATAGGAGGGAAAACAAAGCCATAAAGCCAACCCCCCTAAATGTGTCTGCCATCTGACGACTCCATACTGTACACACATTGCATGGGACTCCTGGCACGGTTCCTCAGTCAGGGAGCAGAGGTTGGAGAGAGAGAGGGGGAAGTGTTGATCAGGGGCCTGGCCCATCCTCCAGAGACCATCCTCTCTTCCTGCCTCTCTGTTGCAATGTGGACACAGTTTGAGAATACGAACAGGTTTAACGGCAGCCCAGAAATCCTTTTAAAACGAACATAAAAACAGAGCCGACCCGCTATTAACTATCAGTAAAAAAAATGATTAGAGGGTTTGTGATAATTGTGTCAGGGGGAGATAGATCAGGCTAGTTAGGGAGCAGAGAAGAAGCAGGAAAATATTGCTGTTGTGGCGGTGGCGCCTTTGTTACGTTTTGCTGTTGATTTCGTTTCTACCATTGATCCACCCATCCATCTGTCCCTCTCTCCTCTGCTCCTTCCTTCTCTCTCCCTTGGATTGGGAGGGGAGTAGAGCCTTCTGGCTTTGGAGGAGCGGGATGAAGATGTTTATTCATCTGGAGCGTATTAGAGTCATGATTAAGGAGAACAGGGAGGAGGAGGAGAAGGAGAGGAGGACGGTGACGTCTGTAGCCTCCGCTCAGAAACCAGGCACAGGCGCCCAGGGAAGGGGTTGGAGTTTACCTGGATCTCTCTCTCCCCCTCTCTATCTCTCTTTCCGCCTGTCCTCTCAACTCTCAGCTCAGCTAATTATTAATGAATGCGGTTTCTGTTGAACCTCTGAGAAGTGTCAGCGCTCCAGTCATCTGAGGGTTAGGAAATCTTGACATTTAAGACAGGGATGCATGAAAATACATGTCTTGCTTGGGCTGTTTGCTTGTTTTCCTTCCTCCCTCCCTGCCTTCCTTCCTCCCTCCCTCATCCCTCCATCCCCCTCTCCTCTCCACCGTGGTGTATGTTTTCCACTCCCTCCTGGACTGTCTGGAGTTGTTCTACCACTGACAAGCCCACATGCCATTGACAAGATATCAAAGGGAAAGCCAGAGTGGATTAATCAGGGGAAGGCAATGCCATGGGTTAGAGGTCAAGGGTCAGGGTGTCTGTCTTGCACCGAATGCTAGCACCTAGTGTCTGTCTGTTGTTAGCCTCTCCTTGGTTCCATGCTTGACCTGTCTCAGTACAGTAGTTAGCTCCGTGCCCTGTGACACTGGAGGTCTTTGAAACAGGCGATTGTCTAAACATCAGTTGTGTTCTTAGTGATGCGACGTTGAAAGGTTTCCACTGGTTGGAACATGATAAGAATTAGGTGGCTCAATAAAGTAAACATCCACAAATTCTCCACAGATTCTCCATTTTGTGATTATTTTGTCTAATTCTTGAAATGTTTTAATTTAATTTAAATATTCATTTTAAAAGCACTTGTTTCATAAAGAATAGATAGCACCTCCAGAAAGTTGCCGTGCCAACCCAATTTTAATGAAGTGGCAAACCATTCATTAACTCAGCATATTTCCATGGCTCCGGGGGCGCAGAGTATATGCACACACACGCACGCACGCACGCACACACACACACATACACACACACACACACACACACACACACACACACACACACACACACACACACACACACACACACACACACACACACACACACTCTACATGACCAAAAGTATGCGAGCACCTGCTTGTAGAACATTCATTCCAAAATCATGGGCATTAATATGGATTTGGTCCCCCTGTGCTGCTTTAACAGCCTCCACTCTTCTGGGAAGGTTTTCCACGAGATGTTGGGGGGACTTGCGTCCATTCAGGCACAAGAGCATTAGTGAGGTTGGCACTGATGTTGGGCCATTAGGCCTAACACGCAGTCGGCATTTCAATTCATCCTTATGGTGTTCGATGGAGTTGAGGTCAGGGCTGTCTGCAGACCAGTCAAGTTCTTCCACACCAATCTCGACAAACCATTTCTATATCGACTTTGCTTTTTGCACAGGACATTGTATTGCTGAAAGAGGAAAGAGCCTTCCCCAAACTGTTCTCACAAAGTTGGAAGCACACAATCATCTAGGGTCTAGGGTCATTGTATGCTGTAGCATTAAGCGTCCCCTTCACTGGAACTAAGGGGCCAAGTACAAATCATGAAAAACAGCCCCAGACCATAATTTCTCTTCCACCAAACTTTACAGTTGGCACTATTCATTCGGGCAGGTAGCTTTCTCCTGGCATCCGCCAAATCCAGATTAATCCGCCGGACTGCAAGATGGTGAAGGGTGCTTCATCACTCCAGAGAACGCGCTTCCACTGCTCCAGAGTCCAATGGTGGTGAGCTTTACATCACTCCAGCTTCCATTGGCATTGCGCATGGTGATCTTAGACTTGGATGCGGCTGCTCGGCCATGGAATCCCATTGAATGAAACTCTCGAATAACAGTTATTGTGTTGACTTTGCTTCGAGAGGCAGTTTGGAACTCGGTAGTGAGTGTTGCAACCGAGGACAGACGATTTTCACGTGCTACCCGCTTCAGCACTCTGCAGTCCTGTTCTGTGAGCTTGTGTGGCCTACCACTTCGCTGCTGAGCCGTTGTTGCTCCTACACGTTTACACTTTACAATAACAAGCACTTGTTATTGCTACAGTTGCCCGGGGCAGCTCTAGCAGGGCAGAAATTTGACGAACTGTCTTGTTGGAAAGGTGGCATCCTTTGACGATGCCACGTTGAAAGCCACTGAGCTCTTCACTAAGGCCATTCTACTGCCAATGTTTGTCTATGGAGATTGCATGGCTGTGTGCTCGATTGTATACAAATCTCAGAAACTGGTGTACCTGAAATAGCCGAATCCACAAATTTGAAGGGGTTTCCACATACTTTTAGTGTTGTAGTGTGTGTGTATGTGTGTATATACAGTTGTGTTTTATTTAGTTTTCTCACAGAAAATTTGATTTATGTCACAAATAAGTATATATATATATATATATATATATATATATATATATATATATATATATATATATATATATACACATATACTTGTTTTAATGACATAAATCACATTTTCTGTGAGTAAACTAAACACAACTGTCCATGTACATTCGCCCAAGGTGATGTGTAGAAGAGGGTGAAACAGGGTTGTGGGATGTGGCAGGGCTTGAAAACTATTACGGACTACACAGGAAAACCCAGACGCGAGCTACCCAGAGACGCCAGCCTACCAGACAAGCTAAATGCCTTTTATGCTCGCTTCGAGGCAAGCACGAGAGCATAAGCTGTTCTGGACGACTGTGTGATAATGCTTTCGGTAGCCGATGTGAGCAAGAGCTTTAAACAGGTCAACATTCACAAAGCCACGGGGCCAGATGGATTACCAGGATGTGAACTCAAAGCATGCGCGGACCACCTGGCAAATTGATATTTTCAACCTCTCCCTGACCGAGTCTGTAGTACCTACATGGTTCAATGAGACCACCATAGTCCCTGTGCCCACGGAAGCGAAGATAGACTTCCTAAATGATTACCGCCCCATAGCACTCACGTGGACATCCATGAAGTGCTTTGAAAGGCTGGTCCTGGCTCACATCAACAGCATCCTCCCAGATACCCTAGACCTACTCCAATTCGCATACCGCCCCAACAGATCCACAGATGAAGTGATCTCAATCGCACTCCATGCTTCCCTTTCCCACCTGGACAAAAGTAACACCTATGTGAGAATGCTGTTCATTGACTACAGCTCAGCGTTCAACACCATAGTGCCCACGAAGCTCATCACTAAGCTAAGGTCCCTGGGACTAAACACCTCCCTCTGCAACTCGATCCTGGACTTCCTGACGGGCCACCTCCAGGTGGTAAGGGTAGGCAACAACTCAGGGGTGTGTACTTAGTCCCCTACTGTACTCCCTGTTCACCCACGACTGCGTGGCCAAACACAACTCCAACACCATCATTAAGTTTGCTGACAACACAACAGTGTTAGCCCTGATCACCGACAACGATGAGACAGCCTCTAGGGAGGAGGTCAGAGACCTGGCAGTGTGGTGCCAGGACAACAACCTCTACCTACATGTACAAATTACCTCGACTAACATGTAACCCCGCACATTGACTTGGTGCAGGTACCCCCTGTATATAGCCTCGTTATTGTTATTTTATTGTGTTACTTTTTATTATTTTTACTTTAGTTTATTTGGTAAATATTTTCTTAATTCTTCTTGAACTGCACTGTTGGTTAAAGGCTTGTAAGTAAGCGTTTCACGGTAAGGTCTACACTTGTTGTATTCGGCACGTGTGACAAATAAAGTTTGATTTGATTTGTATTCATTATGGAAACGGTTTACCGTTTAAGAACCAAACGGAAGCGAACAGAGCAAAACAAGAGTTTATATTAGACAAATTTGTTCAGTTTGCTTCTGTTTAAAAAAATAATTGCAACAGAATCGGCAGAATGAATACACCCGGGGTAAAAGAGGGTGGTAGAACGTAGCAGCACGCTGTGGTTCTCTGGCATGTTGTTCACTGGGCCTCCAGCCTGTCTGCCTACCTAGCCTGCCGCAGTGGTGAGGGAGAGGGACCAGTACACACTGCCTCTCCATGTCGTACCCAGACCCAACCCAGCATTCCCTCCCTCAGAGCCAGAGCAGTGAGGCAAGCGGTGATGGGCCGTGCTGGGGGACAGATTGTCACTCCTCCTCCCCGCTGCAACCCCCCCCTGGGAGGCCCACGGGGGCTGGGGGTCCAGCCAAGGCCTGGGGCGGGGCGGAACCTACTTCCTGCTAGTGTGTTCTCTTCTCTCCTGCACTACCTAACATGGTCAGCTATCTGTTCTTCCTCTGATCAGCCTTGAGTTGAACAGCAACACTACTTTATGGCTGTGTTGATCTTGTAATAGTGAATAGCTGGGTTAGAATTCCACCAGATCTCAGAATTGGTACTGAACAGTACAGAGCACTAAGGTTCTTCTACATACATGTTGTACATGAGACCTATAAAGTACCCATCATACACAGGTCATACATCTTGCTCTCTTATCTGCATCTGCCTTTATTATGTTCTGTCATCTTCTTTCAGGGTAGACAAATAGTTGAATTGGTTTCTGCTCACACGTCTCGTCTGTCTCCAGGACATCAGAACAGTGGGATCAGGGCCCATGATAAGTAATGGAACCGCTCTCCTATCGTCCTCTTCTCGCTCTGTCTCACTCTCCCCTTCCATGTCTTCATGGAAAGATAAAAGCCCCAGCTTGTAAAGGATGACTGGCTGGCCTACTTTCCCTCCGCTGGCCCTCCATTTGTCTGCGTTTCCTGGGACACCACTGGGGCGCTGTGATTTCTGGGACAGTGACCAAGTGCTCCTGTCTGTGCTGGGGGACGTGGGTAATGTGGACAAAGTAGTTGACAGTTTGCTGGTTACCCGTGGTTGGGGTAGACAGAGCCGTGAGGGCTGGTATAATGGACGCCAGGCCACTGAGACAGCTAGGCAGCAGTTTGATGTTCCAGCTAGTGTGTTAGGCCCTGTGTAAAAGTTGACTGCCATTTTGATGTGTGTCTGTCTGTGTGTGCGTCTGTGTGTTGTGTTTTGACAAGGCGTGTCATTATGAGCATGATGTTATGGGAAGAGACACGTTGCTACGGCACCATTGAAACCCTGGGAAACGCACCCTTCTATCAACCACTGTCTCTCCCTCCCTATCTCTCTGTCTCGTTCTCTGTCCTCCCATAACACACCCCTCCTTCTCTCCTCTCTCTCCTCCTCCAGTAATGTTGCTGTGGTCCCCTCTCCCTTTCCTCCTAAAGCGTGGCAGATTTGATTGATCTTTGGCAGGGGGCGACTGGGGCCTGACATTTCTCACAGATGTGTAAAAAAACACATTGTGTTTGCTGAAAGAGTGGGAGAGGGGGGAGTGAGAGAGTGTGAGAGAGAGAGAGAGTGAGAGAGAGAGAGAGAGAGAGAGAGAGAGAGATGGACAAGAGATGATAATATTCTAGTTCTACCTTTGTGTGTGTGTGTGTGTGTGTGTGTGTGTGTGTGTGTGTGTGTGTGTGTGTGTGTGTGTGTGTGTGTGTGTGTGCGTGCGTGCGTGCGTGCGTGCGTGCGTGCGTGCGTGCGTGCGTGTGTGCGTGTGTGTGTGTTTTAATATCTGTGTGAAGCGTCAGTCGTAGTATGTGTGAGACTGGTGCAATAAGCCATGTCTGGCCACCTGGCACTTCTCTTTGAGAGCTGCTGGGAATGTTCAGCACTCCATTTTGACTGGACGTGGTTTCTCCTTAGCCAGGGCCGTAGCAGTGGCACTGTGTGTAAGCCTTGGGGCTGGTCTCGCTCCAATAGCTCTGCGTGGGGTCCTGAGTCGGCTCAATGATCCAGTCATCTGAGGAGAACTGGAATTAGCCTCTAAATTGAAACCATTGAAACCCCTTTTTTCACGGCAGCAAAATGGGAGTATCTAGCTAGCTAAGCTAAAGCCTCTCGCCGTTTTCTAGCCTCCACTTATTAGATCTTAAGTGGTTGTGTCACATACAGCACTGAACATGATATCATGTTGTTCAAACGCACATTGCTATTTGGAGCTTCAGAATGGGATGTGCTTTGAGATGACACATCAACAGTCTCGAGGGGATTGTTCGACTACTTTTACCAGCAGCTGTAAAGGATGCCTTGTTCTTCTTCTCTGAAGTGGGGTCATAGTGTTATATCAGATGCGTTGGCAGTTCTTTGTTTATTCAATGAATATCCAATCCCTGCTGTGCGAAACACACACACACTCAGTCTCATATACTCAAGCACGCACGCACGCACGCACGACCACACACACACACACACGACCCCCCCCCCCCCACACACACACACACACACACACACACACACACACACACACATACACACACACGCACACACACACACACGCACACACACACACACACACATACACTCTTAGAAAAAAGGGTTGCAAAAGGAATCTTTGGCTGTCCCCACCAGAGAGCCCTTTTTGGTTCCATGTAGAACCCTCTGTGGGAAGGGTTCTACATGGAACCAAAAGGGGTTCTTCAAAGGGTTCTCCTATGAGGACGTTCTATATTGCACCTTTTTTCTAAGAGTGTACTCACACACACACATGCACACACACACTCACACTCACACCCTCACTCATGTACATGAGCACTGACACATGAACACAAACCGTTCCTAGGGAAATCCCTATAAAGATCGCTGGTAAGATACAAAGATATGAAGATTATGTTTTTTGAATTTAGAAAAAGTGCATTACCTGTTCTCTCCAGCATGCAAAAATGGAACAGGATTTTTACAAAAGTCTAGTGGTAGAATTGGCAGAGGATGAATAAAATAAGATAGTGGATTTGGATATGAGAGGCCTGGCTCAGTGATAAGAGTCGAGGTGCTCTATCCACCCCTGTTCATTTCTGTCAGGCAGAGATAAGATGCCTTGAACTGCTCCCAGGACCCCAGACAGGAAGTCACAGGTGCCAAAAGTGAGTCATTCCCAAAACACGGCCCTTAGAAGCTTTAACAGTGTTTTGGTGTTATGACTGGATAAAGAAAACAATCACAAGCAGCTTGTCTTCAGTCGTTAAAGTTGATGTCCATAACAGGGATTCAGGGGTAGAGGCCGTAGACTGACACAGAGACTTGTCTGGTCTAATTTATCGCGCTAAGCAAGCTGAGAGGGAAAAACACATGTCACCTATTCTGTCAAATTGTCACAGTTATGATGACAGGCCAGAGAGATGTGCAGTTACACTGTACTACACTCTACCCACTGGGCACAGACCTGAATTCAACATCTATTCCCCGTTGATTCAACGTAATTTCATTGAAATGACATGGAGACAATGTTGATTCTACCAGTGTGTGCCCAGTGGGTAGAAGTATATACTATGACATGCTAGAACTTACATTATTAATATTTTCACCCACCTAAACCATGACCACACCCTGCTTCCCTTCTCAATATGTTTTATAGTGAAGACATGGGGAAGAATTGGCTTGGATCCCTTTTACTACACGAAGCCCTGCTTATCCATCATGACTGGACTACCTACGTAATCTGCCCAAAGCTTTTTTTTCCAACAGGCCCCTCCGTCGCGGCGTCCCCTGAATGCCCATCTGGTTGCCTGCTAGCCGCGCACCGCTAGCTGTCTTGTTAGCTGAAGAGATCCATTGGCCAATTTCTTTGGCCTCTATACCTATTTTGCCAATTGGACTGAACCCCTTTGCTACACAGAACCCTACTACTCCATCACGACTGGACTATTCGACGTAACTGCATGAGGAGGCTATAACAGACTTCCTCCGTCACGACGTCCCTCTAAGGCCCTTCTGCTAGCTTGCTAGCCCCGGCCTGCTAGCTGTCTGAATCGCCGTGTCTCCAGCCGGCCTAACTACTCACTGAACTCCTATGATCACTCGGCTACGCATGCCTCTCCCTAATGTCAATATGCCTTGTCCATTGCTGTTCTGGTTAGTGATTATTGTCTTATTATACTGTAGAGCCTCTAGCCCTGCTCAATATGCCTTAACCAACTTTTGTTCCACCTCTCACACATGCAGTGACATTAGCTGCTTTAAATTTTTCTAGAGACAATATCTCTCTCATCATCACACAATGCCTAGGTTTACCTCCAATGTATTCACATCCTACCATACCTTTGTCTGTACATTATGCCTTGAATCTATTCTATCGCGCCCAGAAACCTGCTCCTTTTACTCTCTGTTCCGAACGTGCTAGACGACCAGTTCTTATAGCCTTTAGCCGTACCCTTATCCTACTCCTCCTCTGTTCCTCTGGTGATGTTGAGGTTAATCCAGGTCCTGTAGTGACTAGCTCCACTCCCACTCCCCAGGTGCTCTCTTTTGTTGACTTTTGTAACCGTAAAAGCCTTGGTTTCATGCATGTTAACATTAGAAGCCTCCTCCCTAAGTTTGTTTTATTCACTGCCCTAGCACACACTGCCAACCCGGATGTCTTAGCCGTGTCTGAATCCTGGCTTAGGAAGACCACCAAAAACCCTGAAATGTCCATCCCTAACTACAACATTTTCCGACAAGATAGAACCGCTAAAGGGGGCGGAGTTGCAATCCACTGCAGAGATAGCCTGCAGAGTTTTGTCTTACTATCCAGGTCTGTACCCAAACAATTCAAGCTTCTACTTTTAAAAATCCACTATTCCAGAAACATGTCTCTCACCGTTGCCGCATGCTATAGACCACCCTCTGCCCCCAGCTGTGCCCTGGACACCATATGTGAATTGATTGCCCCCCCCATCTATCTTCAGAGCTCGTGCTGCTAGATGACCTAAACTGGGACATGCTTAACACCCCAGCCATCCTACAATCTAAGCTTGATGCCCTCAATCTCACACAAATGATCAATGAACCTACCAGGTACAACCCCAAATCCGTAAGCACGGGCACCCTCATAGATATCATTCTAACCAACTTGCCTTCCAAATACACCTCTGCCCACCAAATACACCCCTCCAAATACACCAAGATCTCAGCGATCACTGCCTCATTGCCCGCATCCGCAATAGGTCTGCGGTCAAACGACCACCCCTCATCACTGTCAAACGCTTCTTAAAACACTTCAGGCCTTTCTAATCGACATGGCCCGGGTATCCTGGAAGGATATTGACTTCATCCAGTCAGTAGAGGATGCCTGGTTATTCTTTAAAAGTACCTTCCTCACCATCTTAAATAAGCATGCCCCATTCAAAAATGTAGAACCAGGAACAGATATAGCCCTTGGTTCACTCCAGACCCGACTGCCTTGACAGCACAAAAACATCCTGTGGCGTTCTGCATTAGCATCGAATAGCCCCCGTGATATGCAACTTTCAGGGATTTTAGGAACCAATGTACACAGGCAGTTAGGAAAGCTAAGACTAGCTTTTTCAAGCAGAAATGTGTATCCTGTAGCACAAACTCCAAAAAGTTATGGGACACTGTAAGGTTCATGGAGAATAAGAGCACCTCCTCCTAGCTGCCCACTGCACTGAGGCTAGGAAACATTGATGAATCCACTATAATTGAGAATTTCAATAAGCATTTTTCTACGGCTAGCCATGCTTTCCACCTGGCTACCCCTAACCCGGTCAACTGCCCTGCACCCCCCACATAACTCATACAAGCCTCCCCATTTCTCCCTACAAATCAGCCGGGCTAGACAATCTGGACCCTCTCTTTCTTTCTACAATTATCTGCCGAAATTGTTGCAACCCCTATTACTAGCCTGTTCAACCTCCCTTTCGTATCATCTGAGATTCCCTAAGATTGGAAAGCTGCCGCGATCATCCCCCTCTTCAAAGGGGGAGATACTCTAGACCCAAACTGCTACAGACCTATATCTATCCTACCCTGCCTTTCTAAGGTCTTTGAAAGCCAAGTTAACAAACAGATTACTGACCATTTTGAATCCCACCGTACCTTCTCCGCTATGCAATCTGGTTTCAGAGCTGGACATGGGTGCACCTCAGTCAGGCTCAAGGTCCTAAACCATATCATAACCGCCATCGATAAGAGATATTACTGTGCAGCCGTATTCACCGACCCTGCCAAGGCTTTCGACTTTGTCAATCACCATATTCTTATCGGCAGACTCAACAACCTTGGTTTCTCAAATGACTGCCTCGCCTGGTTCACCAACTACTTCTCTGATATTGTTCAGTGTGTCAAATCGGAGGGCCTGTTGTCCGGACTACTGGCAGTCTCCATGGGGGTGCCACAGGGTTAAATTCTCGGGCCGACTCTCTTCTCTGTATACATCAATGATGTCGCTCTTGCTGCTGGTGATTCTCTGATCTACCTCTACGCAGACGACACCATTGTGAATACTTCTGGCCCTTCTTTGGACACTGTGTTAACTAACCTCCAGACAAGCTTCAATGCCATACAACTCTCCTTCCGTGGCCTCCAACTGCTCTTAAATGCAAGTAAAACTAAATGCATGCTCTTCAACCGATCGCTGCCCGCACCTGCCCACGCGTCCAGCATCACTACTCTGGACGGTTCTGACTTAGAATATGTGGACAACTACAAATACCTAGGTGTCTGGCTAGACTGTAAACTCTCCTTTCAGACTCACATTAAGCATCTCCAATCCAAAATTAAATCTAGAATCGGCTCCCTATTTCGCAACAAAGCATCCTTCACTCATGCTGCCAAACATACCCTCGTAAAACTGACCATCCTACCAATCCTCGACTTTGGCTCTGTCATCTACAAAATAGCCTCCAACACTCTACTCAACAAATTGGATGCAGTCTATCACAGTGCCATCCGTTTTGTCACTAAAGCCCAATATACTACCCACCACTGCAACCTATACGCTCTCGTTGGCTGGCCCTCGCTTCATACTCGTCGCCAAACCCACTGGCTCCAGGTCATCTACAAGTCTTTGCTAGGTAAAGCCCCGCCTTATCTCAGTTCACTGGTCACCATAGCAGCATCTCACAGATCATCTCACAGATCACTGCACCTGTACATAGCCCATCTGTAAATATCTCATCCATCTATCTCATCCCCGTACTGTATTTATTTATCTTGCTCCTTTGCACTCCAGTATCTCTACTTGCACATTCATCTTCTGCACATCTATCACTCCAGTGTTTAATTGGTATATTGTAATTACTTCGCCACCATGGCCTATTTATTGCCTTACCTCCCTTATCTTACCTCATTTGACTGTATGTTTGTTTATTCCATGTGTAACTCTGTGTTGTTGTATGTGTCGAACTGCTCTGCTTTATCTTGGCCAGGTCGCAGTTGTAAATGAGAACTTGTTCTCAACTAGCCTACCTGTTTAAATCAAGGTGAAATAAATACAAATAATGGGGTCACAGAAACAAACCAGTTTGAGCTAACAGATTCTGTAGGGTAGCTTTGTTTTTGCAGTAAATGCTTGAAGTCAAGAGCAAGTCAGCTTGAGGGGTCCTTAAGAGCAGCGTCTGTGTGTGTGCAGGAGCAGCAATGGCACCAGGTCTCTGACTGAAAGGCTTATTTGAACAGTAATATTTACACAGTGAGAGCTAAAAATGAACATGAGAGGTGGCACACAGAGCAAATGTAAACTGGATTGGAGGCTCGGGGTGTGTGTGTGTGTGTGTGTGTGTGTGTGTGTGTGTGTGTGTGTGTGTGTGTGTGTGTGTGTGTGTGTGTGTGTGGGTGGGTGTGTGTGTGTGGGTGGGTTGGTTGGTTGGTTGGTTCTTCTATCCTTTCCTACATGGATAGTAGAACAAGGAAAACTCTCCCTCGTGGGGACATTTCCCACATACCCATGAGGACAAAGGCTATTTTAAGCTTAGGGGTTGGGTTTAGGGTTAGGGTTAGAATTAGGGTTAGATTTGGGGTTAGGGTAACAGTAAGGGATTAGTGATTAGGGTTTGCGTAGGGTAGTTTTGGGAGTGTTTCAGTAAAATCTTGATCTATAGGATAGAATTTATGTAGGTGCCCAATGGTTATGTGTATAGAAAGCTGATATTCCAAAAGACCTTTGTAAACAGCAGTAAACTGTGCCAAACAATATTTAATTTTTAAATTACCACCATTCCCTGTAGACCTCCAACTCAGATCAAACCAAAAGAGATAACACATTTACATTTATAAAAAATAAAAAAAACTATTACTTGTATAAAAAAAAACAGACTAAACAGATGTCGAATGAGTTTCCAGCTGTCCTGGTGGAAAAAAAACACATACACTATATATACAAAAGCATGTGGACATGCATCAAAGTTCACCTATTTCAGCCACACCGGTTGCTGACAGACATAGAAAATCAAGCACACAGCCATGCAATCTCCATAGACAAACATTGGCAGTAGAATGACCTTACTGAATAAGCTCAGAGACTTTCAACTTGGCACCGTCATAGGATGCCACCTTTCCAACAAGTCAGTTTGTAACATTTTTGCCCTGCTAGAACTGCCCCAGTCAACTCTAAGTGCTTTTATTGTGAAGTGGAAAGGGCTTGGAGCAACAACGGCTCAGCCGCGAAGTGGTAGGCCACACACTCACTACCCAGTTCCAAACTGCCTCTGGAAGCAACGTCAGCACAAGGACTGTTCGTCAGGAGCGTTATGAAATGGGATTCCATGGCTAAGCAGCCGCACACAAGCCTAAGATCACCATGTGCAATGCCAAGTGTCGGTTGGAGGGGTGTAAAGCTCGCCGCCATTGGACTCTGGAGCAGTGGAAACGCATTCTCTGGAGTGATGAATCACGCTTCGCCATCTGGCAGTCTGACGGACTAATCTGGGTTTGGTGGATGCCAGGAGAAAGCTACAGTTGAAGTCTGAAGTTTACATACACTTAGGTTGGAGTCCTTAAAACTCTTTTTTCAACCACTCCACACATTTATTTTTTACAAACTATAGTTTTGGCAAGTCGGTTGGGATGTCTACTTTGTGCATGACACAAGTCATTTTTCCAACAATTGGTTACAGACAGATTATTTCACTTATAATTCATTGTATCACAATTCCAGTGGGTCAGAAGTTTACATACATAAGTTGACTGTGCCTTTAAACCAACTTGGAAAATTCTAGAAAATAATGTAATGGCTTTAGAAGCTTCTGATAGGCTAATTAACATAATTTGAGTCAATTGGAGGTGTACCTGTGGATGTATTTCAAGGACTACCTTCAAACTCAGTGCCTCTTTGCTTGACATCATGGGAAAATCAAAAGAAATCAGCCAAGAACTCAGAAACAAATTGTAGATCTCCACAAGTCTGGTTCATCCTTGGGAGCAATTTCCAAATGGCTGAAGGTACCGCGTTCATCTGTACAAACAATAGTACGCAAGTATAAACACCATGGGACCACGCAGCCATCATACCACTCAGGAAGGAGATGCGTTCTGTCTCCTAGAGATGAACGTACTTTGGTGCGAAAAGTGCAATTCAATCCCAGAACAACAGCAAAGGACCTTGTGAAGATGCTGGAGGAAACAGGTACAATAGTATCTATATCCACAGTAAAACGAGTCCTATATCGACATAACCTGAAAGGCCGCACATCAAGGAAGAAGCCACTGCTCCAAAACCGCCATAAGAAAGCCAGACTACGATTTGCAACTGCACATGGGGACAAAGATCGTACTTTTTGGAGAAATGTCTGATGAAACACAAATAGAACTGTTTGGCCATAATGACTTTGTCATTATGTTGGGAGGAAAAAGGGGGTGCTTGCAAGCCGAAGAACACCATCCCAACCGTGATGCACGGGGGTGGTAGCATCATGCTGTGGGGGTGCTTTGCTGAAGGAGGGACTGGTGCACTTCACAAAATAGATGGCATCATGAGGGAGGAAAATTATGTGGATATATTGAAGCAACATTTCCAGACATCAGTCAGGAAGTTAAAGCTTGGTCACAAATGGGTCTTCCAAATGGGCAATGACCCCAAGCACGCTTCCAAAGTTGTGGCAAAATGGCTTAAGGACAACAAAGTCAAGATATTGGAGTGGCCATCACAAAGCCCTGATCTCAATCCTATACACAATTTGTGGGCAGAACTGAAAAAGTGTGTGCGAGCAAGGAGGCCTACTTATTGTGGGAAGCTTGTGGAAGGCTACCTGAAACGTTTGACCCAAGTTAAACAATTTAAAGGCAATGCTACCAAATACTAATTTAGTGTATGTAAACTTCTGATCCACTGTTAATGTGATGAAAGAAATAAAAGCTGAAATAAATCATGCTCTCTACTATTATTCTGACATTTCACATTCTTAAAATAAAGTGGAGATCCTAACTGACCTAAGACAATTTTTACTAGGATTAAATGTCAGGAATTATGGAAAAACTGACTTTAAATGCATTTGGCTGAGGTGTATGTAAACTTCCGACTTCAACTGTATCTGCCTGAATTCCTAGTGCCAACTGTAAAGTTTGGTGGAGGAGGAATAATGGTCTGGTGCTGTTTTTCATGGTTTAGGCTATGCCCCTTAGTTCCAGGGAAATCTTAACACTACAGCATGCAATGACATTCTAGACGATTCTGTTCTTCCAAATTTGTGGTAACAGTTTGGGGAAGGACCTTTCCTGTTTCAGCATGACAATTCCCCTGTATGCTAAGCGAGGTGTTGAAGAACTTGACTGACCTGCACAGAGCCTTGACCTCAACCCCATCGAAAACCTTTGGAATGAATTGGAATGCCAATTACGAGCCAGGCCTAATTGCCCAACATCAGTGCCCACCTCACTAATGCTCTTGTGCCTGAATGGAAGCAAGTCCCCACAGCAATGCTCCAACATCTAATGGAAAGCCTTCCCAGAAGAGTGGAGACTGTTATAGCAGCAAGAGAGAGAACAACAGATTGAGCAAGAGAGAAAAGGGACGAGAGAAAGAGAGAGGGGCTAATATAAGACTGAGGAAAGAACCCAGTGAGAGAGACCAGAGAGAGAGAGAGGAAAGACTCCAGAGCCCAGAGAGAGAGAGGAAAGACTCCAGAGCCCAGAGAGAGAGAGAGAGGAAAGACTCCAGAGCCCAGAGAGAGAGAGAGAGGAAAGACTCCAGAGCCCAAAGAGAGAGAGAGGAAAGACTCCAGAGCCCAGAGAGAGAGAGAGGGGAAAGACTCCAGAGCCCAGAGAGAGAGAGAGAGGAAAGACTCCAGAGCCCAGAGAGAGAGAGAGAGAGAGGAAAGACTCCAGAGCCCAGAGAGAAAGAGAGAGGAAAGACTCCAGAGCCCAGAGAGAGAGAGAGAGGAAAGACTCCAGAGCCCAGAGAGAGAGAGAGAGAGAGGAAAGACTCCAGAGCCCAGAGAGAAAGAGAGAGGAAAGACTCCAGAGTCCAGAGAGAGAGAGGGGAAAGACTCCAGAGCCCAGAGAGAGAGCAGGGTAGAGGGACAGGCCCTAAGATGGAGGTCTTCCTCCCAGGACGTGACAGGCTGTTGGCTGTAGGATGCTCAGGAAGGCCTTGGCAGGCCAACAAAGACAGCCCTTCAGCTGCAGGGTGTACTTTTTCAGGCCCCAGCATCCCCTTTGGCAGCGGCACAGAGAGTGCTGGCGTGCAGAGGCCCCAGAGACGGACGGACGGACGTGGAAGAAAAGGCCTTCTCGGCTCCCTGTTATTTACTCGGGCTGACGAGGACCTGGGTATTTCTTGTCTGGGTGAAGGAGGGGAAAAACAGGAGGGTCTCTCTATCTCTTAAGTCTCCTGGGGTTGAACAGTGCTTTCATCTGCCGTTGTTCACACACTTGTCATGACGGTCTTGTGTGTGTTACCTGAGCTGTTGACCTCAAGCACCATGGTGATATATGATGGCCACCCTCCGATATGAGATATGGTCAAATATTGTTATCTCAAAAGTACTAGCTTCGAGGAGTCAGTAACCACCTGTTTGTCGAAAGCCATATCAGTGGGCCTTTTGAATGGTACACCAACGTCCTTTCAGAACGAGACAACGCATTAGTGGGAATAAGAACAGTACAGAGAAAGCAGCGTAGATATGATTCAGAAGACATTGGAGAACACGTGTACGATTAACAATACTGTACTCACATGTCCAATGTCAACACAGCTGTCATGTCTACACACAGATCATTAATTCACTTGTGTTAATCAACAATGATGCACCATGAGAATGTTAATTCAATTAGGCGCTGGACAGTTCAAGTCAAATGATGACCCACTTGTATAATCCTTGTGTACATTACTCATGACTCCCGCTCCCCCGTTGTTTGGTGTGTCTGTTGACTAATGTATGCAGCTCAGTGTAATAAAGACATTATATACATTGTTAATGAACTAAACAAAGAACGGAGGAGGCAGCCTTGACAGCATCGCAATGTCTGCCGGCCGTGCCATCATCATTTAAGACAAGCAGGATTTCATGTAATATATATTTCCTGTATCTGGCTATGTGTTTGTTTGTTTTGGTGTTGTCTCCGAGCCAACGTGTTTGACTGTAAGGCATTGGTTAGGGTCATTTCTCTCTGCTCTGCTGTCTACTCCTATCCTGGGAGAATGTGTGTGTGTGTGTGTGTGTGTGTGTGTGTGTGTGTGTGTGTGTGTGTGTGTGTGTGTGTGTGTGGGTGTGTGTGTGTGTGTGTTTGTGTGTGTGTGTGTGTGTGTGTGTGTGTGTGTGTGTGTGTGTGTGTGTGTGTGTGTGTGTGGAGGAGGGCATTCCACTGACTCACCCATCCTCCCTCCAACCAGAACAAAACAACATGGATGAACTACATACAGAAAGAAGATAAATCAGGCAAGGTTTGGTTTGCTGCTCCTTGGGTTTGACTCAGAGCTTGTGCAAAGTGGGCAGTGTGCCAGGGACAGGGGGGTGAAGGGGGGTCGGAGGTGGGAGGTAGGCAGGCCGTCCTCAATGTGCTGCTTTCAGCAGTTTGGAGGGGCAGGGGAATAACCTCCGACCCCATCTGTTTCCTGAAGATAGGCCCTGACGGGTGTAAGTACTCAGTGAGGGCATGTTATCCTGACTAAGGGCAGATCTCTCTCCCCAGCAAAAACAACAGAATGGGAGGGAGGGAGGGAGGGAAGGAGGGAATGGGGGGGGGGGGGGGGGGGGGGGGAGAAAGACTTATTCGTCAGCTAAAAGATAGCATGGTGAAGGGGAAGGTTGGATCCTGGAATGATCAAGGCATTATGCTTTTCCTTTGTCCATCCCATGAATCTGTGCAGTTTCCTCTTGTTTTTCCCGTTCCAAGTTTTGGCCTTTTGACTTTGGCTTTCTTTCCGAAGGGGTTGGAATTACGTTGTTTTATTTAAATAAGGAAGTTCACAGCACTTAGAATTCGGCAGAGGGAAGAAGTGGTCCATCACCTTTTGAACCTGCTGGAAACGGGTTTTCTGCATTTTCCATTTTATATCACACTGTGTTCTGTATTCCGCACCATTGGAATGTCAATGAATAAACCGATTGTGATAAAGAGACAGTAAATTAACGAAAAAAAAGCGATGGCACGTACTTCACTGCACCTGCTTGTCCTTGGGTGAAGTATTTATCCTCCCCATGCTCCGCCCATCTCTCTCTCGCTCTCTCTCTCTCTCTCTCTCTGACCTCACCCTAACCCTACACAGTGCCCCTAAAGCACCGGCTGCCTTATGGCTCCATTCAGCCAGTAATCACTCAGCTGAGCCAATATTCTATAATCTAATATCCATAGACAAATTGTCAGAACAGACCGCTTCTCCCTGACAAAGTCATTCGTTTGCGGTCGTGACGAGAGTGATATTCATACGTATGTGTCGACAGTGTGTTTGAATTACTGTGCATTCATTTGTTTAAATTCTCCCTTAAAATGTTCTAAGATGTGGACTTTTGTTTTCTTCTCTCCCTTGACATAAGGTCATTTTAAAGTCTATTTCTTCTAAACTATTCAGGTCATTTTTAAAGAATAATAGAAATTGTCTAATTTACCTCATGTGGGGGTTACATCTTGAAGCTCCCCATTGCCTTGTGTTGGGGATTAAATGTCAGAGAGATTTTAAGTCACAGCGGGCTAAGCCATTACATGGCCACATACAAGGTTAATTGTGGTAAAATAATTTACATTTTTCTTTCCTTACCTGTAATTACACTTTGAATAGCAGGTTGAAGTGTAGGTTTTTAGATAATTCATAAGGCGAGGAATTGTTACCTCTGAGAGGCAAGCATAATGCAGTAGCAAGAGGAAAAATGTCCAAGTAACAAAGGAATGTAAATTCATACTTAGCTACCTTGCAATTACCATACTGACTAATGCCACAGCAGCCCACCTTTACTATTTAACAGAGCTGAGACAAATGACTTCCTAATGAAATCTGACAAAACACCTTCTCTCTTTCCCCATCTCCCTCTTGTTCCTCATTTTCACCTTCTTCTATCTCTTATGCTCTCTCTCTTATGCTCTCTGCCTCTCTGTGTCTCTGTGTCTCTGTGTCTCTGTGTCTCTGTGTCTCTGTGTCTCTGTGTCTCTCTCTCTCTCTCTCTCTCTCTCTCTCTCTCTCTCTCTCTCTCTCTCTCTCTCTCTCTCTCTCTCTCTCTCTCTCTCTCTCTCTCTCTCTCTCTCTCTCTCTCTCTCTCTCTCTCTCTCTCTCTCTCTCTCTCTCTCTCTCTCTCTCTCTCTCTCTCTCTCTCTCTCTCTCTCTCTCTCTCTCTCTCTCTCTCTCTCTCTGTAACTCTGTACAGATGGTGTTGATCTCGAGGATGATCCTTCCTGTTCTTGGCCTGCATCATCTCCATCCAGTAAAGACCAGACTTCCCCCGGCCACGGTGAAGACTATGATTTTGGCGAGGATGAAGGGGGCCCCGGCCTGCCGTACCCGTGCCAGTTCTGCGACAAGTCCTTCAGCCGTCTGAGCTTCCTGAAGCGCCACGAGCAGAGCCACGGTGACAAGCTCCCCTTCAGCTGCACCTTCTGCAGCCGCCTGTTCAAGCACAAGCGCAGCCGCGACCGCCACGTCAAGCTGCACACCGGCGACAAAAAGTACCACTGTGGCGAGTGCGACTCGGCCTTCTCACGCAGCGACCACCTCAAGATCCATATGAAGACCCACGCCTCCAACAAGCCCCACAAGTGCCCTGTGTGCCGCCGGGGCTTTCTCTCCTCCAGCTCCCTCCATGGACACATGCAGGTCCACGAGCGGGGCAAAGACGGTGGTGGTGGGGGGCCAGGTAGCGGCCTCTCCAGAGAGGAGTGGAAGCTGAAGGAGACGAGGAAGTGCAGCCGCTGCGAGGAGGGTTTTGATGTCCCTGAGGAGTTGCAAAGGCACATCGCTGAGTGCCACCCAGAGTGCTCTCCATCGGAGGACGGGGGCCTGTGTGGCGCCTTGCAGTGCATCTATTGCCACGAGCCATTCAGCGACGAGGGTGTCCTGCTAACCCACATTGACCAGGCCCACAGCCGCGACCGCAAAGGTCACAACTGCGCTGTCTGCTCTGAGCACTTCCTCTCTGTGGAGGACCTGTACGCCCACATGGATGTCCACCAGCTCCCCGAATCCAGTAACCACAGCAACAGCCCATCCCTGCTCACTGTGGGCTACACCTCTGTCTCCAGCACCACCCCAGACTCCAACCTCTCCGTCGACAGCTCCACCATGGTGGAGGTAGCCCCGCCCATACCCAAGACCCGGGGGAGGAGAAAGAGGGCCGCCCAGCACACCTCACACGACATTGGGGGCCGTTCATCCAAGCAGCCCAAGATCTCCTACAGCTGTATCTACTGCAACAAGCAGGTGTTCTCTAGCCTTGCCGTGCTTCAGATACACCTGCGGACCATGCACCTTGACAAACCTGAGCAGGCACACACCTGTCAGTTCTGCCTAGAGGTGCTTCCCTCCCTGTTCAACCTGAACGAGCACCTGAAGCAGGTGCACAATGCCGAGGACCATGCCACCCTGATGGGCAGCCTGCCTGACACCCTGCTTCAGTGTAATTTCTGCACTGAGGTTTTAAGTGACCTCAACTCTCTTCAAGAACACATCCGCTGTTCCCACGGCTTCCCCAGCCCCGTGGCCAAGGAGAGTAATGCCTTCTTCTGTCCCCAGTGCTTCATGGGATTCCTGACTGAGGCCACCCTGGAGGAGCACGTCCGTCAGACCCACTGTGACGGGGGCAGCCTGCGTTTCGACTCCCCGCTAGAGGTGACTCCCAAGGAGCCCATTGTAGAGGTGTACTCCTGCTCCTACTGCACCAACTCGCCCATCTTCAACAGCGTTCTGAAGCTGAACAAGCACATCAAAGAAAACCACAAGAACATTCCTCTGGCGCTGAACTACATCAACAATGGAAAGAAGTCTCTGCGGACCCTCAGCCCTTCCTCACCCATATCGATTGATCAATCTTTCCTTCATGGTTCCTCCTCTCGCAGCAATCGTGGCACTAGCGAGTTCATCTGCAACCAGTGTGGGGCCAAGTACACCAGCCTGGACTTGTTCCAGACCCACCTGAAGACTCACCTGGATGGGATGCAGCCCCAACTCAACTGCCCCCAGTGCAACAAGGACTTCCCCAACCAGGAGTCCCTGCTGAAGCATGTGACGGTCCACTTTACCATCACCTCCACTTACTACATCTGTGAGAGCTGCGACAAGCAGTTCACCTCGGTAGACGACCTGCAAAAACACCTGCTGGACATGCACACATTTGTGTTCTTCCGCTGCACCCTCTGCCAGGAAGTGTTTGACTCCAAGGTGTCCACCCAGCTCCACCTGGCTGTCAAGCACAGCAATGAGAAGAAGGTGTACCGCTGCACCTCCTGCAACTGGGACTTCAGGCACGAGGCCGACTTGCAGCTGCATGTCAAGCACAGCCACCTGGAGAATCAGGGCCGGGCCCACCGCTGCATCTTCTGTGGGGAGTCCTTCGGCACGGAGGTGGAGCTGCAGTGCCACATCACCACACACAGCAAGAAGTACAACTGCCGCTTCTGCAGCAAGGCCTTCCACGCCATCGTACTTCTGGAAAAGCACCTGAGGGAAAAGCACTGTGTGTTCGAGGGCAAGGCCCAGAACTGTGGTGCGAATGGATCCACCACCGGAGGAGCGGACCACCACCCGGCGGCCAAGGACGACGCAGAGCTACAGGGTCTCCTGTCCAACAGCCATGGTACAGGAGCGGCAGGATCAGGAGGCGTGTTGGAGTCCCCAAACAACCACGATGGGAGTGAGGAGGAAGTGGACACCGCTGACCCCTTGTTTGGGTGTGACATCTGTGGGGCTTCATACACCATGGACTCACTCCTCACCAACCACCAGCTCCGAGACCACAACATCCGCCCGGGCGAGAGCGCCATGGCGAAGAGGAAGTCGGACATGATCAAGGGCACCCACAAGTGTAACGTCTGCCAGCGCACCTTCTTTTCAGAGGCAGGTCTGAGGGAACACATGCAGACCCACCTGGGCCCCGTCAAGCACTACATGTGTCCCATCTGCGGAGAGCGTTTCCCCTCGCTGCTCACATTGACCGAGCACAAGGTCACCCACAGCAAGAGCCTAGACACGGGCAGTTGCCGCATCTGCAAGATGCCCCTGCAGAGCGAGGAGGACTTCATGGAGCACTGCCAGATGCACCCCGACCTGCGGAACTCCCTGACGGGGTTCCGCTGTGTGGTATGCATGCAGACCGTCACCTCCACCCTGGAGCTCAAGATCCACGGCACCTTCCACATGCAGAAGACAGGCACCATGTCCACCAACCACCCCATTGGCCGCACCACCAATCTCGCTTCCCACCACCACAACCAGCATCACCACCAACAACACCACCAGGCCAACCAGAAACTCTTCAAGTGTGCCTCGTGCCTGAAGGAGTTCCGCTCCAAATCTGACCTGGTGAAGCTGGACATCAACGGGCTGCCTTACGGGCTGTGTGCCGCATGTGTCAGCGCCGCCGGCTCAAAGAGCTCCAGCCCCACGGTGATGAATGGAGGCAGGCAGCAGCAGCAGGGAGGGGGAGGAGCCACGACCCCAGCCATGCCTGTAACAGCATGGACCGCTCAGACGGAGAGACTCAGCCCCAGAGAGGGGAAAGGCAAGCCGCCCCATTCATCGTCATCGCCCTCCTCCTCTATTTCCTCGACCGCCACCAAGACACGGTGCACCAGCTGCAACGTGAAGTTTGAGTCGGAGGCTGAGCTGCAGAACCACGTCCAGACGGTGCACAGGGAGCAGGGAGGGGACAGCAACAGCGGGCAGCTCAGGACCCCACAAGTCTCCCCCATGCCCAGGGCCAGCCCCTCACAGACTGAGGAGGTGAGAGAACTTAATACAATGGAGATGAACACAACGAGCCAGTTTCCCAGACAGAGATTAAGCCTAGTCCTAGACTATAAAGCTATTTCAATGGAGATTCTTAATTGACCACGCCTTTTAGTCCAGAACTAGGCTTAACATGTGTCTGGGAAACCCATATATTATATAACTAATGTGTTAGAAAATGGCCAAATTAGAAAAGTATCCACGTTTTTTGGTTGTTAATTAAACACAGACATTAGTTACAGGATTTCTAGCCAAAGAAGTGCTCAGTAAGTCCTCCGAGTGCCCAGTAAGAATGTGACATTGATGTACTCTAAATCCATGTGTCCTTGTGTTGTCCTTTTCTCTTGGTTTCTTGCTTAGAAGAAGACCTACCAGTGCATCAAGTGTCAGATGGTCTTCTACAGCGAATGGGACATCCAGGTCCACGTGGCCAATCACATGCTAGGTAAGAGAGGTTACTCAGTTCTTATTTTCTCTCTATGTTTATGGTCACTTTTTTTTTAGGAACTGTCTCAAGTAGTCAAACAAAGGAATATCTGTTCAATATATTGTTTAACTATTCAACATATTTCCCCAAGATATTACATTTCTATTACATTTTGGTCAATTAGCAGACGCTCTTATCCAGAGCATATTACTACACATGGCTTTACATCTTTCACATTCTCCCTTCAGTGTAGTACTAAATACACCCTTTGTTGTAATACAAATAAGTACTGTTAGCATAACTATATAATATTCAATCCTCTATGTCAATACCTTGTGAACTGATGATGGTAGCCTCTGTGAAACACAAGCATGAACATGATGTGTGTGCCTGCCCTTGATTTTCAGACATTTTGGTCTGTCAGTGCTGAAATGCCTGATCCCGTATGAAATGTGTAAAAACAACCATGTAGCACAATCTGATGCATGTACGCTAAGTTCATCAAACAAGATTCTAGATACACTTGAATCAAATGTTATTCAACACATGATTATTCTGAAAGCTTGATTCCAACACAAAGAGCACACTCTTCTGTTCTATAATTCTCAAACGCCTTTACTTTTGGCGTTCATTTGTATGCAGGTAGAATAATTAGCGGAGAACACACAATTCACTACCCAGGCTTCTTTCTTTCTTGCCTGAATTAAGTAGGCGTCTGAATTCCAGTCTCACCTTCCTTTACTCATTCATTTATTCATCTCGTTTGGCGGCTCTTTCATTACACTGCATTATCTGTTGTCTTCAGTGGGAGAGAGACTCATTGATCTGGAACCAACCCGCCTCTCTGTTTGGGATGCGCTCCTAGGCGCAGGTGAATTTAAACGCGGCGGGCAATTCTATCAGGACCGCTGGGCAATTCTATCAGGAACACACTGTTTGTGCATAAACAATCACAGGCATGTGATTTGTGATTTTGATTTTGTGCTGTGTGCTGTGTGTGTGTGTGTGTGTGTGCATGTGCGTGTGTTTGTGTGTGACTGAAAGTGTATAAATGTGTGGTTGGTTTTGTATTCATCTGATCTGCTCTCTCTACACTACTGGGGGTGCCTAATGCAACACCATGCTAGCACTAGTCCTTTCTCTATCAGAGGCTGGCATGGTGCACGCTGTTTTGGTACAAAACAACCCCCCTACTGGTTACTTTATGTCGTTCAGCCACACATACTATTCCCCCATAATGTTAGAATCCAAACCGTTTCAGGAAAAGAGTGGATAGATGATTGGTTTATTGAAGGATGTCCTACTTTTCTGACTCTATTCGGAATGAATACAAATGTACGATGGATCCAAATAAAATATTGATTTATGGAATGTATGAAAAAAAATTAACACTTCAAATAGATTGAAATAGATATGACAATAAATGCTTAGTAATTGCCTTAACTTATGTTATTACACCAACATTGTTCGGAGGTGACCTTGGTTGGATGTATATGCTGAGGAATGTCTCTCTCTGCTCTCCCTATTCGACAATGGGAGGGTTAAACCCGGAGCAGGCTGTTATGACCACAAAGCCAATTTGGCCCCAAAAAAACCCGAAAACCCCACCTTCCTCATTTAGAAAAAGCTCTAAATACCTTCTTTCTCTCTCCCTGAAAAAGGGACACTTTCTCCCTTTAATGGCCATCTGCACAGGACAGGGGAAACGGGGGTCTGGGGTCATCTCCGCTCAGCTGTCAGCGTTATTAGCCTAGGTAATGGAGCAGTCGCTGGATTCATAGGGGTGCTGTTTTCAACCCATGCCCCGCTCCACTTCTGCCCCCCTTCGCACTGGTGTCGCTTCACACTGATAACTCTATATATAGCGATGTGGCCTGACATACCACTATCGCTAAGTGTATGGAATAACAGGGCCCGAGAATTGTCTCACCGACCGAGACAGGACAATCTCAGCTGTCTATCTTTGTAATACAATAGTCTCCGAACGTAAGCCAAGTGCACTCTGTCTCCCCCTTCCTTCCTTCCCCTCTCTCCCCCATCCTAACCAAAAAGCTAGCTTTCCCTCTCTCCCCCATCCTGACCAAAGTGGTCAGAATGAACCATTGTCCCCCATGCGAATGCAGCATTCAGTCTGGTTTAACCAGGCTAGACCAGTCCTGGCCAAGCCCTGGAAACAGCCCCATGTGTCTTAAGATGGAGGCTGCAGCCTGCTAGGGCCCAGATGGATCAGTACACATTTGCTGTACAGCTGGTCGCTCTGTTTGGGGACCTGGTGTGATGCTCCTATGGAGAAAAAAATGATATCGCCACCATCCAAGGAGCAATTTAATAGCAGCGCAGAAGACAGCTGGCCACTCTTTAGTTTAGAGTTTTTTTTTTGTTGGCATGGCGCACTTACAGAACTGAGGGTGTCCGATTCATCTCCAGAGACAAACACATTTATACTGCTTTCAGCTGTTGTGGTCATCAACCCACAAATCCCTCATTTGTATCTTTTTTTTGTGTGTAGGATGCTGATTAAGGCATTCCACATCTTCCACACAGACAAAACAACGACGTGTGTCAGTCATCATCTGTTTAAGTTGAATGAGACAAAACGCTCTAACTGACATTCATTTTCCACTTATATTGTTTGTTTTGAACTGTTTGCCTTTGAAGGTCTTTCATATGTCAGTTAAGCCTGTTGGGTTTTAACCAGCAGGCCATCACCTCTCCACAGAGATTCACTTTAACCTCCCTGTGAACTCTGACATTTGGAAAATCATGGGGGGGGACTTTTGACCCATTTATCCTACTCTTCCAAATACCACTGTGTGGATTTGAGTGACCACTGACACGTTTGTAAAGCATGGGCACTGAGCATGGTGCTTAAAAGGTGAAAAAGGGTCCCCATTTTCACAGTTTTGATCCTTTCTTTTTACACTGGTCCAGCCCAAGTGGCTACTCCAGCCAAGGTGGCAAGGCTCAGAAGGACAATCATAAACCGACAAACCCTGGGCAGCACATTCCAGAAAGTGGTTTTGGGGTCACCTCTATCGGTTTTTGGGCTGGTGACAGGACAACGCTGAGCCTGCAGCCAAGTCAGGGAGGAGCCTTCTCCCTCTCACAGAGCCGGTGGCCTGGTCAGCCTGGGCAGAGGGGGGTGGGGGACGGGGAGAGGGGGGGGAGAGGGAAAGGCACATTTGCTGTACAGCTGGCCGCTCTGTGTGAAGCAGGCACAGTGGGCCGTTACAGAGCTGGAGAGAGGAGGGTGAGGAGCATGAGGTCTCTAGCCCTCCTACAGTTTCTACCTCTCTCTGTTATCTCTCCGTCCCTGACTCTCCCTGACTTCGTTTTTCATACTAACCACCAATCTGGCAACCTGTACTGTGTTTGGCTTTTAGTGATGATAGGGTAAGCAGGGAAGTATAGCTGTATTTTAGAGTTAAAAAGCGTGTTTCTTTTTTCGTACCATCCACCAATCTGGCAACCCGTACTGTGTTTGGCTTTTAGTGATGATGGAGTAAGCGGGGAAGTATAGCAGTATTTGAGGCTAAAATTCTTGTTTTGTTGCATTCTAAAGGGCTGCAAATTACCCCTGACACATATCCTCCTTGTTTTGGGTCCCTGGAGCAGCTTGGGCAATGGTGTGTTGATTATGCCATCTCTGTCACTGTCTCTTCTTCACTGGTGGCGACACACTCACTCACTCCATTAAAGGACATTTATTTTCATGGTGCGTAAAGAAATGTGATGGTTTTAGGGTTGTTCGCCCCCATCCCCCAAATGTCTGCCCTGAAATCCTCTTTTGATTTGCTTGTTATTACCACGAGACAGCATAACAATAAGATATAGCCTACCTGTGCTCTTCAGTGAATGAAAGTCATTCATAAGGCGCATACACATTTAGTCTGTTAACAAACATAGTAGAACGAGCTTCTCATTTCACTCCTTGGGGGCTGGATCAGACTCCTAAACCCAATAGTAAACACAACACACCACGGCAACAGGAACTGGATCAATGTTATGAAATAAATAAGAGAACAGACCAGCCCAGACCAGCCACTGGAAACAAAAGGAAGCCATGCGTACTGTATACAGAGTAGACAGAGTGTGATTTCCTAGCCTGCTTTTTTATTAATTGGTGATTAATAATAACGCCTCTCCGTTCGTTAGCACAGTCACCTCCTGTGCAGCCGAGTGTGCTGCTGCTAATATGCAATTAAGCGCACCTTCCTTCCTGTTACATTCTACCTCTCTGCCTAGCTAATGTGGTGTCCACGAGTAGCATAGTGAAACAGGTTGCAAAGAAATATACTGCCTACAGTATCTTTAGTTTCAACACATTCAACTGCACAGTTTTTGTCACATGGATTCTAGCTACTTCCTTGTAAAAAAAAAAGAAGTTACAATGACTCCTTTAACTGAGAGACTGTCTGCATTAAAAACTTTTGCGGCATTGCGGTAAAGGTACAATTCGTGGAAAGGTATGTTTGTTGTAAAGCAGGGGTTCTTGGCATCACCGTTGGGATGATCTGTTCCTAGGCCAGACAAGCTCAGTCTGATGTGGTCTTTATCAATAGATTTTCTTGACATTTCCCCACACCTCACAGACTAGGCCAACATGTGAGAAAATATGTGATGCTCCCACAGTTCATACGGTTTGTTTGCACAAGCTTTGAGCAAACAATGTCTGGACTGGTAGGCAGATGATTGGTAGGCAGATGTCAGGTCACCATGGTGATTTTGTTTTGGCAAATCCTTTTGAGGAGATGTGGTTGCAGTACTCTATCTCATTGTTATCACCTACACTCAGCATACAATTTTCTCAACCTTTGCTTTTTGATATTTTGAAATCGTACCTCAGAATAGCATTATCTTATAATTAAAAACCTAATGGAGAATTTGGCTGTTGTAGCTCTAGCCCAGCTACCACGTAACATGGTTGCTCTGCCGACCTGGAATGAGCTCGAGGTAGAAAGCTCTTTCTTCCTGTTCTCCAATCCTGGCTTCTCTATGTTTTATTAATATACAGGAGGGATGTCTCCTTTAGAGTGTTAATGCCAACCCTTGTTCTGAAGTGCCCTATAAATACTGGATGATCAGAATTAACCTCTCCAGTCCTGTCCCTTCCTGGAGGTTCCGAGATGTCACCGAGGCCGTCGGAGCATGCGCAGCACGGCCTGCCCCGGTCCGAGAGGGTTGCTAAGCAGTCAGACGGGGAGGGGGCTTATGGGAGCAGTGCAAACAGACAGCTCTGCCTTCGTAAAGGTCAACGGTGCAACCCACACCTCTCAAATCCCAGACCGTCGTCACATAGTGTGACCCAGACTCTAAGCGTGCCTGGAGAGAGATGCCTCCCTCCGGCCTGCATGGGGAGAATTACAGGGCTAACATTGTGTTGTGGTAGACTGACTTTGGCTTTAGAGGTTGTCACCACCAATGGTAGAGTCACTGATCTATCTATATCTGGATTATCTATGAACTCCTTCCCTGTTGGTGTCAGCTGGGAGAATATGCAGTAGTACATCCAGTTGAGATGTAAGATAACAATTTTGCTGGAAAGCATTACAGAGAAAACATCCCAGTG
Organism: Oncorhynchus mykiss; assembly: GCF_057628025.1. Lineage (NCBI taxonomy): Eukaryota > Metazoa > Chordata > Actinopteri > Salmoniformes > Salmonidae > Oncorhynchus > Oncorhynchus mykiss. The sequence continues at coordinate 17,860,986 of NC_143049.1, forward strand.
GTAAAGCCGCATCACAAGCAAGTTATGTGGCTATGAACCAACAACAAACAGCCAAAGATATACCCAATGAATCCACAAAGTTTTTGAACAACTGTTTATGGCGCACAATTGGTGTTTCCAAAGTGCTGTGTAACGATTGACTGTTCTCATCAACGCTTGGTGTGTGAACGACAGACATGGGAGGAGAGGGGAGGGGGGTAGAGCGTGAGCCCCTCAAAAGGCCCCCCAGCGTCAAAGCCTTAATAATCATGTGAGCGGTACTGGACTTCATTACCCTCCTGTTCGACAGGCGGAGTGCCAGCCTGGATCGCTGGCTGGCTGTGGCAAGGTCAACGTCGGAGGAAAAACCAGTTACTGTGTTACTCCGGAGCGGGAGCAGAACGGGAGTGGAGGAGAGGGGCTGCCATCTGTCAGCTCGGGCCTGCCATACCCGCAGAGCAAATGGACACGGGCGGCCAGAGGAGAGGCCACAGACACATCGAGCTAAACCCACCGAGCATAACACTGAGGCCTGGACGGACAGAGAGCCAGCCAAACGCAGAGCACGGAGATGGACCTTGATGCTGCAGATAAACACAGGGACAGTGCAGGGACAGTTGTGTGTACATAGAGCTAGCTAGCGCCGTATAGTTGGCACTGGGTTCTGTGTGTTTATGTCTGTTTGTTTTTTAGTGTGAGTGCACTATTGGGCTCTGGCTGTTATGAGTCCAGATGGCAAAGTATTGAACACAAACATGATCTGTTGCAGTGTGTTGTTAGATTATAGTCATTCTTGACATTTTAGGTCTATTTGATAAAGACCTCCCTTTTCATGTTGTGGTCACTTGTCAGAGGAGAGAGGGTGTCATATTACATTTGCATTGTTGCCATTCAGAAGAGCTCTTGACATCTCTATACTGCCCCTACACTACTGTAGTCGTAACATATACCTTTGCCATGCTGTACTTCCTGACTTGTACAACAACAGCCCCATTATGAATAGCAGTTTTACAAGCGTCATCCCTTCGTTCTCAGGCATTGGAGGTTGTGTTGTTTCTCCTTGCCTCACCCTGTACAGTACACTGGGTCTGTGGACGAAACAAACTAGGCGTCTAATCTAGGGAGCGACCCTCTCAGTGAAGACCTTTATGATGCCCTCTGGCCAACGTGGAGCGGAGTGAAGGAACCCTGTGGAATGTTCCAAAGCGCTCTCTAATAGGTTTCAGGTGCTGCGGGCCACAGGCCAGCCCCCCCCCCCCCCCCCCCCCCCCCAACCCCCCTCCTGTGTCCCGTGTGATAGCAGACCTGCCTGCAGCCATGCAGTGAAAGCATCACTATTTCTCCTGTCAAGGAGACAGGTCAGGCACATGAAAACGGACACCCATCATTTAGAGAGGAAATTGTCCCGTAGATTTTTACCCCCAGTTTCAGAGTCATTTTGACCTTCATTTAATTTGGTACCATGTGGTATTCCTGTTGTTTGCCTGGGTGAAATGTTTCTTTAGCTTGTTTACTATACTCAGAATTATGCTACAGGCTACAAACAATTGCCATGTTCCCTTTAGATCAATGAAAAGGTAAGTGTACAATTTCTTACAGTGGACTCTCCTTACCGGATCTCTTCACGTTGTAGATGAGGAGAAAACAGATCTGCACTTTATCTCTCCAACTCTTCCCCTCCTCAGCTCCTCCTCTCAGAAAGTTCCTCCTTGTTTCCCCTGTTCCGTTCTGTGACTGCAGCCCCCTCAGGCTCCATCGTCAACACACTCCGGAACACTGGGAGAGGAGATGGTCCTGGGCGATTCCTTTCTCATTAATGGAACTCACACAGGAACTCCCAGGATGAAAGCTGCATGACATATTACGCATTCATGTTGATATATCATTGCTAGGTACAGATACTCGACTCTGCTGAGGAGGAATTGTGTCGGCGTGGCGCAGATTTAGTCTGTATCATGGTTTTAATTTAGAGGATCCGTTTCAGTTTTGTTATGTGGAGGATAACGTGTGTACTGCATTCATCATCTGCACGGAATTGTTGAATACTCATTTCTAATTGGCTTGAAGGGCATTCTAGAGCATGCATTGTTTCCCTTTAATGCACACTATATCAGCACAGTATAATTCAATGGCAATAGTTAATTCTTACATGTTCTATGTTTGAGCTGCTTTTGAAAGCAAAAGTCGAATTGAAAACATTATTTGCGTTGTATAATAGCAAGCTAGGACTGGTGGTTTGGTTAACGAAACTAGCAAGTCTGTTTGGTTACCAAGGCAACTACTTTAGCTATCTAGTAAACTGTCTTCCTACTTCAGTGGATGTTGAACACATTTCTACCTGCAAATGAGCACATTTCTAGCGGCAAATGTGTTAAGTTATAGCCATGGTATAAACGGGATAATGCAACTCTGTTGAAGGTTAGTTCCACGCCACGTGGAACACACCTTCCACGTCATTCCTTCTTTTCCATAGAACGCATAGCCCCTCGTTGATTATCCATTATTTACACGTTGAATTCTGTTACAACATTATCTCCGCCACAATAGATGTGCTCATCTTGTAATGCAAGACAGCAAGAGCATACAGTATAGTTATTTTGTGCCTTATCAACAGTTAAGTAAAGGCAAATCCTGTGCAAGATTCAGTGCCTTTTTGGTTCATGAGCTTAGATTTATGCTTTTGTTAAATATTTTGTTAAAGTCTATATTATCGTTGATCAGGAATTGTTTTTGTTGCCTTTGATTTTTTTTTTATTGACACATTTATCTTTATATTAATTTATATGATTATAAAAACACAACATAGTCGACTCGGACATAGACATTTGTTATTGACATGTTAAAGAAATATATAAAAAATCCACCTTGAGCAAGGCCGGGCATTAGTTAGTTAGACATTAGTGGTAGAATGTTCGGAGATGTTCTTCTCTGTTAGTTCCTTTTGTCTTTCCATTTGTCCCATCGGGCGCCTGGAGACGCCAACCTTAAGCCACTCTAGCGCTGATTAATCTTTAACATTGATAATTACTAATTAAGTTAGTAAGAGCCTTTTAATGTAGTCCTCCTTCAAATGGGGAGCCGAGAGGACAACAGATCATTAGCTTCAATAATGAACGTGAATGAGACAGATAATAGCCTATGATAGGTGAACAGTGACAGTTATATTAAATGGGGTGGATGGAGGGTACATGGAGAAAGACTGTGAGGATGTGGTAGCTTCATGGATTGGGAAACTCTGGAAGATGGTACTGTGGTTGATTGGTGCCAAAAAAAGTAGAGAGTCCAGAATAGAGTAAATAAACAACATTGAAATGAAAGGATTGTGAGAGAAAATGTGTTATTCTAGTTGGTAGACACATTGTGGGCTGTTGTTGGTTGGGGCTGCTGTTGTAATATATTCCGTGTGTCTTTTGTTCATATACAGTGATTAAATATTGATCATAGGTGTCAAGTGTTTTGATAGATGTTACAGTTGCAGGGACTATGTTTTTGGAAGAAATCTCATCACTTTAGTCATTATCATGGTGCCTGTGCTGTGAGAGATAGTGCCCATTAAAAGAGTCATTTCATCTCAGTTTTTTTTTTTTTACCTTAACAACGACAATGATGCTAACCTGGCACTTCCCACAAGCCGGCCCACTTTGGGGAAGGTGCTTATGCCATAATGATTATTATCATTAAGAAGATATTAATGTGCTTAGTGCTTGTGACCCAGCTGCTCATCATGGCCTGAGCTCCCCATCGGTGGAGGGGAGAGGGGTCGCTGCCAATATGGACCCTGCACTGGGGCCACAGGGGCCACCGCCCACCTGTCTAGGGGCTCTCGGGGTCACCTAAGGTGCCCAGTTTGGTTGTTAGTCGAAACCTACTGTATGGCTACATTTGGTGCAAGTTATGGATTTGTGTTAGTGTGTTTATAGTACGTTTATACTGTATGTGGGTGTGATTAATAAAAACATCAACCAAATAATAGGTTGAAACATTTCTAAGGTCATAATGAATCCAAGTGGTTATTATAATAACTAAGCCAGTTCTTAAACATCTCCCTCTTTTACAATATTGGCATACATATTCATTCTAACTCTGTTATTCTGAAACGAGGGGAAATGTATGTTTTCCCTTCAGAGATTTATTCCACATAATTATACAGTGAATTTCCATGTTACTATTATCACCCACTTTCCAACAGTGGAGCAGTAATACTGCATTTTTGTGGAAATGATTTGTTTAATTTCTGACAAAAGTTGAAATATGACAAAAACAGGCCCTGTGACATTACCATGTAAGAGCTTTCTCTTTTACTAATTTCCACAATGACAGTGAATTACCGAAGTGTGCGAACGTCATACTGTAGTTGCAGTAACCGAGGAGTAGGAGAAACATGCTCTATGTCTATGGCAACTGTGAGTGGGTCATGATTTACATATCGCTGTAGATGGGGAGGTTGGAGGACTCCTACTCCATTAGAGTAGCTCAGTGCAGTGTGTTGTGGTCGTCACGGAGACCGTGTGTGTGGAGCTAGCTGTAGGCTGTCTGGCTCGCTCTCCTCCTTTCCCAGTTTCAAATTGCTGCTTCATTAGGACTTGGAAGAGAATCCCGTGGTTAGATTTAATCAAACGAATCGCTATGGCAGACTCACACAATCAATCACAATCCTTATCCAATATGTTACATTCTGTAACTACCATGTTGGCTTGGAGAAAAGTCAATTACAACACTCTCCCCTTTCTCTTTCTGTTACTTTTCTGTGGTGTTATGATTGTTTGGCTGTTATTACGTTATGCGTACATGTGGAGTTTGCATCTAGTTTATGCCGTTTTTCACGTCATAGTTATTGTATGACACACACACACGCACACACACTTAACTTCTTGTAGGTTATGATATGCCCTATCTATAAGAAACAAGTGAACTGTTGATGTACATTTAGTGCTTGTGTTTGTATTTTTATTTAGTATGGATCCCCATTAGCTGCAGCCAAGGCAGTCTTCCTGAGGTCCGGACAAATTAAGGCAATTTTAAAAACATTACAATACATTCACAACAGATTTCACAACACAGTAAGTGTGTGCCCTCTGGCCCCTACTCTAACACCACATATCTACAACACAAAATCCATGTGTGCGCTTGTGCCACTCAATAGTGCTTCTCTGTCTCAGAGTAGTGGTGAATTCTAGGACCCCTCCAAATTTCTCTCTCCTTTTAAATGATCTGCTTTCTTAGTTTGGCTCCCTGGATGTTATATTCACCCTATAGCATCCCTTTAGCGCACGCATGCATGCACACACACACACACACACACACACACACACACAAGCCGTCGTTGTAAATAATAATTTGTTCTTAATTGACCTGCCTGGTCAAATAAAGGCTAAAAACACACACTCTCTCACAGACACACACACACGCACGCATACACACACACACACACACACACACACACACACACGCCGTAATTGTAAATAATAATTTGTTCTTAATTGACCTGCCTGGTCAAATAAAGGCTAAAAACACACACTCTATCACAGACACACACACACACAAACACACACACTTGGTTGGGTAGGGCCACAACTGCTGTTCTTCCTTTCTCTCACGGTGCGGTGTGGTGCAGAGCATTGCGGTCCCAAAGTGGCTCCTCGGGCTCGGCTGCCAGTTGTTTGCCAGCGTCTCCGGGTGGAATTCATTCAAATTAAAGCGTCAGAATGAGGCCCGGGTCCCAGAATGCCGTGTCCCTCGCCTTCATCAGCATTCCGCCGATGAGAGTAATTAAAGCCGAAATTAATTCTGCTGTAAGCAGAGGAGCCACAGAATAACTGATATTAGAGGCTGGATGATGAATGCTTGGCATCAAGGGAGGTCTCAGGGGATAGAAGGGGGAAATTCACAGATCTCTCTGTCTCTTCCTCTCTCTCTCTTTCTTTCTTTCTTTCTTTCTTTCTCCCTTCTCTCTCTGTCTTGTTCTCTTCCCTTTTCTCTCTCTTTCTATGTTTCCATCTTTCTCTGTGTTTGCCCTGTCTACTTTTCTCTCCGCTCTTTTCATCTCTTTCACTGTGTTCCCTCTCTTTTTGTATTCCTTCCTCATTCTTCCCCTCTCCTTTTATCCCCGGGATCACAGTTTTGTCATGACAGGGCTATGCTAAAGATTGCTATGCACATACAAGCCAGAATGTGGAATTGAGATCCCATAGAGATCTCTTCATTAGGCTGCCTCGACCAGCCCCGATGAAAAATAGATGTTATGGAGAGTCATTTCCTGGTCTCTTGGCATTGTGACATGACATTGTACCCTCTTAGCATTTGTCACCTTGAATGTTAGTGTTGAGTGATGCTGCAAATGCTGGCAGATTATAACAGGTGACATTAAGAGCGGTAATGGAGAATGTGCACGGGTAAAGCTGTAGCCATAATGTTATCAGTAGAGCCAAAATTCAGATTTTGCATCCATTCTCTTTTTTATGGCTTTTTATTTATTTACACAACATCTACAATCCAGGTTATGATTATTACATTTTTTCTGGTTGGTCTATTTAAGTATTGAATAGCACGGTTTATACCGTAGAAAAATACAGCCTCTTCTTGAAGATCTTATTTTCTAGGCACAGTTTGATATTGAAGCCAGACGCTTTCGAGATGATGTGATATTTTAGCCAGTATGATTCAATGATCCCCCATCTCCCCTGACACTTTATTTTTGGAATAGCATGTCTTTAGCAAGAGCAGTCACAAGACTGAAAGACAAAAAACCACACTCATGGAATAAAAAAGACACCGATTGGACAAGGCTCAGCGTTGTGAATGTTTTTAGAACTCTCTTAGAATCAAATGAAACTGAACAAAAGGTTAGCCCTTGTGGGGTTTATGATAATGTAATATACAATGCTGCCATGGAATTTGCCAATGCATGTCTTTGCACTGTCTGACTCAGAGGGACGAGTGAATGTAATGAAGCTGACCTCTGCCCTCTCTCGTAGTCTGCCCCTATGGGTATAGCACTTTAAAAAGAAGATAAACAACAGATACTGTATCAGTCTTGGTTTTATGTCGTGCTCCCCTGTCTTCTTTGTAACAGCATATTGGTATATTTTGGTGTGGCTTGTAGTGCTACTGTACTTTATATGCTACTGGTTTGTTCAAGAATATGACGAAATATTTCATGGAAATCAGAAAAGAACCTCGACTTGAGAATTGCTGACCGCTCATTAAGAATTAAAAGGCCTGGTGTGGCTTGGCGGCAGGCATTGGAGGCCCAGAGTGAAAGATTAGAATCCATAAGGGGGCCAAAGGCAGAGGAGATGTGACTGGGGCCCCTAGAGATTGGCTGAACCAACACACATAGATGGGTGGCGGGGGCTGGGATGGGGGGAGTTGGAATGAAGCATCACTGGCAATGCCCGGTCCTGATTCGTCTTAAAGGGGCGATGGTCCTTTTATTTATCTCGTTCATGGCTTCATTTTATCGTGCTGTTTATCTTGTTAAACTGACTCTAGTTGGTGAAAAAAGATCTGGCTACAGTACTGTTTGTGTCATTTGTTATATGGGAAGTTTTATGGGGGTGTGCTGGTTTGTGTGTGTTTGTAAAACTCTCACTCTACACTCTTAGTTGGAAAAAAGGTGCTATCTAGAACCCTAAAAGGGTTCTTCGGCTTTCCCCATAGGCGAACCTTTTGAAGAACCCTTTTTGGTTCCAAGTAAAAACCCTGGAACCAAAAGGGTTCAACCTGGATCCTAAAATGGCACAGCTGAAGAACCCTTTTTTCTAAGTGTTTCTCTTTCTCTCACTCACACACACTCACTCTCTTTCTCTCACTCACACACACACTCACTCTCTTTCTCCATCTCACTATTTGAAATGATGCAACAAAAAAAAAAGTAATCACACAGGCATTTATCTGAATTATTTAGTGATCGTGTCTTTTTATAGATCTGGGTTTTACTTATGCACCTTACTAAAAGCTTTCTCCCTAATGGTTGTTTTTAGAATGTAGGCCTACAAATATGGCCTAAAAATTTGGCCAAAAAATATGTTTACTACTGTACAGGGAATTGTTATTTATCACTTCAAATGTTGTAGCGTTATTAACTTGCTATTTGATATAGATTCTGTGTCAGTAGCAGTTGTGTCTTTGTTTGTTTACCTACTCTGTTCTATAGGCCGATAAAAAAAAATGCTCAAGATGAAACCTTGGTATAACCATGACCTTAAACGCAATGACACGCTGTCCCATAACATTGTCCTGTCCAATAGTCCAGAACTCCCCCAAGAAACCTTACAGCAACTCATGGAGGAACAGAAAGAGAGAGCGACAGGGAAATACATCGATTTGTTTCCTCCCTCCCTGTCTCTGCCCTGGCTGAATTACTGAAACAAGATGCTGCACTTAGGAGAAGTCTTTGGAGAGAGTGAAGAGGGAGAGAGAGAGAGAGGAAAAACACTTTTAGGGACATGGGTGCCATTTAGACTAGGGCCGTCTCCTCACTAAAAGCAGTGAATGATCGTCTTCCGGAGGGCCCGGCCCTCAGAGGGCCTCGGTGGTTTGGTTTAGCCTGCTGGTGTGGTTAAGTAAATACAGAACAAACAAACTCAGGTTTGAGGTCAAGTCAAGATTAAAAGCGGCATCCATCCCACACCTTAAAGTATTGTATTCGAACACATTGTACTGCAAAGAGTGAGTTAAACTTCATGGGTATTCCAGTCTATTGGCCAATATGTCCACAATGGCTATTGTTGCAGCCGGCAGTTGATCACAGTCTTTTGGGTTGATAGTCTTTTCAACTGTTTTCTCATTCAAAACAGCATAGATTGTGCAGGCTATAATGACAGTTGTCAGTTTGGAACCTAATATTTCCTTATAAAAAAAAGTATATTTCTGAGTGAACTATGGCGCGTGCAACTTTAATGTAGTCTTCTATATTGTAAATACAGGTCAAGGGTCAGTTAGCTTCTCATAAAATTGAGTGATATGAGTAATAATGGCTGCTGGATGTGGTTCTACAGCTGTATCAGACTAGTGTCAAACTGTTGTGTTGTTTAACGTCCACGGCAACGCCAGCGCTTTATTGGCTGATTCTGGGCGGATGAGAAAATGAATCGGGCTCGTTTGGTAGACACAACATGGCGCTTAAGGGACCCAATTCCTGTAAGTGCCATTAGGTGGAAATTGCCGTTCACATATTCCAGTGGTTTGATTAATTACTCTGTCTCTCGTGCTTCCGTAAAGGCGCAATGAAATATGGTGAGCAAATTGCATTGTGTTCCTGTATCCTGTTATGTAAAAGCAGTTTAATTATTGACACATGTTTTGCCACCTGGCAGAGGGAGAGGGGATGGTTGGACATGAATAGGAATCGTACAATAGATATTATGGGATGGGTACGCTGGATAGTCTAGAGACTTTGAGGCCTAGTGTTTTGATTATCTGTGTCATATTTTGTGTCACTGTCTGTCTGTGTCGTTCTTTCGGTTCTTGTTCTGAATATACAAGGTAAAGAGTGTGAATGAAACGATGGTCAGGTTTGGGGCCTCTGGAATTCCAATTGAATTTGAACTGAATTTGAATTGGCCACACCCCACAGGAAGCAGAATTGGAATTGGATTGGAATTAAAGTAAGTAAGTATAATTTTATTCAATGAAATTCAATAAAATTGTATTTGATACACCAATCTACAAATGTTTAATTTGGTGACCAATACTATGTACATTACATACATAGTTGAAATGTTTTACATATACCAAGTGTACAAAACATTAAGAACATAAATATTAAAGAAAATACATGTCCCAGAATCCATCAAAGACTCCTAATCTCACCAAAAAATATATCAAAATAGTTTTTTGACATATTTGAGTTGTCATCAAGCTGATATTTGAAATGGTATCGGTATTCTTTGAGGTAATAAGTAACAGATGCTTTTGGTAATAGATGTATCAATGTTTTAGCAACTACGGTGGTTCAATGCGGCAATAAATCAGCACAATCACATTTTTGGTTGTCTTGGAGCTAGAATTGTTGTTATGTATACTGTGCTAATGCAAACTAGGTATTTGTGGTAAGTGCATGGAGGCCGCCATCTTTATGCACCTACGCTATTGATTTACTTCCTTTAATTCAAATTCAGTCAAACTTCTGCTTCCTGCGGGCTGTGTCCAACTCAAATTAGAATTTCAATCCATGGGTTGAATTAAATGAAATTCAGAAATTCCAAATTGACCCCAACCCTGATGGATATGTCACTCCAGTGAGTGAGGTATTTTGAAGAGGGGATTGTAGGGATTTGAATCCAATTTGTTGACACACAGCAGGGCAGATTTTTTGACTGTTGTAGTCTGATAAATATGTAGTTAAGGAGGTATTTTGTGAAGGCTTTACTCGCTCCTGGGTTGTTTAAAATATCATTTGAAGCTTTGTGTGATATCTTAAGGTAGCTCTTTTTGACCAGAGAGCCCGGCTTAGGCGTTCAGCTGCTCTTTTTGACTGGGGAGGAGATTGTGTACAGAGCCAAGCCGAAAATCCTTGCTTTTCTGTCAACTGTCACTTTCTAAAACCCACACATCAATGTTTATTTTTTCACTCTCTCATTTTAGTATTTATTTCCTTCTAATGTTGTGTGTTATGAGAATAGCACCCCCTTCTGCCAGGGAAACTAAATAGCATGAATCAGTCACAACACTACACTCTATGTATTCAGTATTCTGCACTCTACAATCTCTATTCTACAGTGTAGACAGCTATACTTCCAGAATACCCTCTTATGGCCATACTGAGTCTCACTCCCCTTCTCATGTGTCCCTGAGCTCTATATGAACAGCAGGTGATGTTCGGTCCCTCGTCGCTCCCTCCTGTTCTGTTTGCCCAAAATGATCCCATCCGATCTGGCCCCTGTTCCCCTAACTGATCTAGTTGACTGGGCTGGTTAAGTTAGGTAGGCAGTCCCTCCCCTCCATCCCTCAGCCCCTCCATCCCATCCTCCCTCCCAATATGCACTTGGACCAGGGCTCAGGCTGCACCTTTTGTGTTCCACAGGGATAAGGGGGCCAGATGGAGGAATTTGATTAACCAGCAGTGGAGGACCAAATGTTCAATTGGATACAGAACCAGTTGGAGGGAGGGCTAGATGGATGGAGGGGTAGAGGGAGGGGGCTATAGAGAGGGAGAATTGTAAAATGGCTGGTGGTAGTGCTGAGCGCCGGCCAACACTTTCCAAAGGGGAGCCGAAACCGGCACTGAGGTGTAGTAATGCAGAAGCCCTTTTCCAAGTACCAGCTGGGCCTTTTAGGAGCCTCTATCCCCACAGCAGACACTCAGCAGCCTCCGAGCAGCTTGACTTTACCATATGTGGAACTTTTTTTATGCTCCACCTGGTTTCCCTGGGGGACCTGTGCCGCTGGGATGCTGGAGGCAGGTGAATTGTTCTTAATGCAAGGCACTGAATCACTGGGCCAACAACACGAGGGAGAAGGGAGGGGGGAAGCCCCTAGGGAGAGGAAATGGATCTGCAGAAAGAAAGACTGGCGCAGACCGGCGTGACCTTGGAACCGGGCGCCCGCCATCCCACTCACCCGCCTGCAGAACAGAAACAGGGCGGCGTGATGGGTCATTGTGCCTTCCACTCTAGATCTGCACACTGCTGGCACTTTAGTAATATCTACAGTTGACACATTTTTTTTTATATAACAGTGGGTATAATTTTTCTAAGTGCTTTTTAAAATGGAACTTAATCCATTTGTAAACTAGCTGTGCCTGTCTTTCTCCTGTTCCATTTAGTTAGCTCCCCCTCCTCTGTTCTGCCACTGGTCGATGCAGAGCCATTTCTCTTTCTCTCTCTTTTTGTCTTTTCTCCCTCTCCCCACCACATATTTCATCCTGGTTAGCATTTTAGCATGACCACTGTTAGTTCAGTGTTATTTGTAGTGAATTGAAATAAATAGAGTCACCTCAGTACTAGTATCGCAATTTGTTGAAACATTGGAATGTTCCAGTGGAGGCTCCTCGGAGGACCATCCTCCTCAGTGAATTTCTTTTTTTATTTTTTTATTGTGTGAAACATCTTTCTTAGAGAAAACTATACTAAACATGTTGTCCACCCAATCAAATGATCAGATAATTAATATTGTACTGAAAGCATATGGAACAGCCAGCTAGCACTGCAGTGCATTAAAGGTGGTGAGTAGTTGACTCAAAGAGAGAAAGACAATAGTTGAACAGTTTTGAACAAATTCATTTCTTTAAAAAAGAAGGAGAAGCAAGAGAGAGAGAGAGAGAGAGATAGCTATATATATATATATATATATATATATATATATATTACTTTGATTTACTTAGCTAGCTAATGCAGCTAGCTAGTTTTGCCCACTCAAACACCTGGCTCAAACAGAGAGGGATGCTATGTTACCTAGCTGGCCTTGGCTAGCCAACACTGGAACTCTTCCAAGTCAAGTTAAGCTTTTGTTTTTATTAATTTATTGCCACCGGGTCCACCAGTGTAACTGCCAAACTGCTTGTTAACTGTAAACTGTACTGCATGATTGTAGCGAGTTTACTAATGCGTTAGTTCTAGAAGCTATGTTGACGTTGACTTGACGTTAGCTAATATGGTGACAACGAAGTAGGCTCTGTGTAGAGGTTAGCGGTTATGATACGAAGGTTTGGCTTGGAAAGGTTTTTTTCGCCAGGTCACAGACAGCTGATGTGTTGTATAGTGAAGTCAACAATGAAGGGAAAAGGTGAGAGGAGGAGAGTGCATAGATGTGAGAAGGAATTATACAACGATCTGGCTTGTTAACTGTGTTTGTGATTAAGGGTGTATTCATTCCGCCAATTCTGTTGAAAATCATTTCTTAAACGGAAGCAAACGAAAGGATAAACATACCCAAATTTGTCCAATAGCAACACTCGTTTGCAACTGTTGGACTAATGATTATACCCTTGTTCAGCTAGATGCAGGCAAGACTTTGCAAGGCGGTATTGAATGTGTCAATGTCTGTCACAATGATAACTCAAGTGTCTCTCGACCTGTGCACCTACATTGTAAACTTTCATTCATAGGCTATGTTGTAGCAACCTCATGTTGGGTATAGGGGAAATTCAAGTATAATGTAGTAAGTAGCCTGTACCTATCGATGTTAAATTAAGCTGGGTGAATGGAATATGAATTACAGTCAAACCAATAAGCTGTAAGAGAAATAACGCCATGCTCATAGAAAAATAAAAAATCGTCCTCCCTTAAACGGCACCTCCCACCACTGGAATGTTCTGTATGGTAATAGTTATGCATTTGGAGATGTACAGTACCAATGTCAGGGAAAAAACTAGCTCTAGCCTGCGCCAGGGGTTTTATGGACTCTGGTCTGAGATTAGGATCTCTGTGAAGGTAGGTTAGGCGAGGCCGGTTTGACGTTTTAGGCAGGACAGCGGGATACAGGACAGCCAGTCGGCCACTCTCCTGCCTGCACCTGTCTCACCGCGGCGAGGGGCTGACAGAGGACCAGAGGTTAGGGAGGTCAGGGTTCACCACTGGGGGCTGTCAAGGTCAGGAGGTCTATCACTCTCTAAAGGGGTTCTGAACCCATCACTCAGGCCCTACAATACACTGTACACTATACACTAGCAGGCCCCAGTGTGCTGTGCTTGACTTTTTCTTCCCCTTCTTTATTAATTCTTCCAAATGGCTTGGACGGACTAAAATGACAGACAGACAGCAGCGAGAGAAACTGTAGCTAGCTAACTGTGGGGTGTGTGTGTGTGGAGGCTCTAAGCTGTCAGCTGGAGATTTCACTTTGAAAACCTGCCTGTTTTTTTTCCCCTTTCTCCTCGCTGTCCTTTCCACCAATCAGGGCAGCCGCCAGAGTCCAGGCACCCAGAGAAGCCGCCCTCTGACCCCTCTAGCAGTTGTTAGTTTGTTTTGTTCGGGGGTTTTAGTGAAGGGACAGGGGAGGGGAGGGCTGCCTTTTGACAGGTCAGACAGCAGGAACTTGAAGGAGGTCTTTAACAGAGAGAGAGAGAGACAGCCAGGCATAGAGGGAGAGAGAGACAGCCAGGCATAGAGGGAGAGAGAGACATCCAGGGAGAGAGAGGAAGAGTCCGTGAGTTGGTTTCAGCAGCGCCAGAAACAAGGCTCTAGCTACCCCTCATCTTTCCTTGCCTTTGTTTCAGCTCCAGTGTTAACAGTCCGATTACTGCAAAGAAAAGAGAGACAAGCTGTCTCAGTTAATACACACCCACTCTTTAAGATGTGGATAATGTTTTTTGGTGAAAAGTGGGACCATTCATGCAAAGTCCATTCCATCAGCAGAAGGACATTCCTTGATACCCCTGTTAGCGCAGCTGTGCCCTACAATTAAATTACACCTCAACCCTCTCTTTGCATGCTCACCCCCCCCCACCCGTTCCCACATACCTCCTCTGATCGAGCTGGGAGCCTGGTCGTAGGGGATCCCAGTTGCCGGGGATAAGGGGAGAGGTGAGGAGGCTAGAGGGGTGCACGTAACCTGTGGCTCCCCCTACTGGAAGTCGTAATTGGGGAAAGGCCGTGAAGCCTCCATGGGTCAGAGGAGCGGCCTGTCATGTAAGGGGTGTATGCCTTTGAGGCGTGTCCCTGGAGTCAGAGCAACTAACCGTCACGCCGTAGATTGAGCTCTGACAGGCCGTGGGGAACGGGGCCGCCGTTCGGATCGAGCCTGTCAGCTGTTCCAGCAGCTAGCGCCCGCTGTTCTGCTCCAAGTATAGCAGAACCCCACCGATCGAGGAGCCCCCCACAAGGACTGTATTAGGCTTTTTAGGGTTTTCTTCTCTGCCCATTTTTAGTTTTGGGGCGGGGAGGGCTGGGCTTCTATGTGTGTGTGTATGTGTGTGTGTGTGTGTGTGTGTGTGTGTGTGTGTGTGTGTGTGCATGCGCGTGCATGTGCACGTGTAAGTGTGAGCATGTCTAAGTGTCTTAGTGTGTGTGTGTGCGAGACGGTGTTGAGGGGTATAATTGGGAGCACAGAGGGAGCTTCATCTCTCCATCTTATGATTTAGAGGTGAAGACAAGAGCCCGCGGGGGCCCCCTGTCAGAGCTTTTGGGCGCGCTCGGCACAGACTTCAATAAAAACACACAGAAAGAATTCCCCTACAGGGGCGCCTGGCTGAATTGCTGACGCCGATGTAAAAGATTCCGTTTTCAGTGAATCATTTAGTGCGCGACCCTGCTTGCCTTCGCTACACAACGTGACAACGTCAGGGAGCAGCTCCCTCCCCCCATCCTATCCTCCTTTAAACACAACAAACCCAAAGAATAAAAAATGATATTCTCATACTATTTCACTCATCGATCTCCTCCAGTTCCTGCTCTCACTCCTTCACCCTCCTCCTATTTTTGCTCTCTCTCTCTCTCTCTGTCTCTCTTTTGCTCTCTCTTTTGCTCTCTCTCTCTCTCTCTCTCGCTGTCTCTCTTTTGCTCTCTCTCGCTCTCTCTCTCTCTCTCTCTCTCTCTCGCTGTCTCTCTCTCTCTCTCTCTCTCTCGCTCGCTGTCTCTCTCTCTCGCTGTCTCTCTCTCTCTCTCTCTGTCTCTGTCTCTCTCTCGCTGTCTCTCTCTCTCTCTCTCTCTCTCTCTCTCGCTGTCTCTCTTTTGCTCTCTCTCTCACGCTCTCTCTCCCTCTCTTCCTGTCATTACTAATGTCAGGTGTAGTCGGAGGGGTGTATGTTGCTTCTTCGGGTAACCACAGCTTGCCCGGTCGACTGTACGGTACAATGGGACTAGGCTGTCCCAGAAGCACCACATTACATCGGAGCCACGTCATCAGACATGTTCTGAGAAAGTAACAGAAATGTTTCAAAGTGTTGTCACAATCTCACAGGCTCCTGCTGTTGGCGTGCACCAGAGGGAGATGGCGCCTTCTCGGCCCTTTTTGTCTCTCTCCTCCCTATTGTTATTTTTCTCAACTCTGTTCTCTGTTTGATTGTTAGCACTGTTATTTAGTGTGGTGCAGTATCGCAGCATGCTTGTTTTTTTTCTTCTCTCGAGGAAGTATTATTTTTGTGAGTTTTGACAGATGGGTGGTCGGTTCTCAGTTGGTGTTGTAGTCGGAGTTAAAATTAGACGAGTTGCCTTTTTTGTTGTTGTGTGACTTAGAGAGCTGTCATCTTCCTAGAAGCTGTGCCGAGCCTGTCAATCAGACCCAGAGTGTTTTAATCTTCTTTGTCCCACGTCAGGAGGTGGTGACGGGTAGACCGAGGATTCACTCCCCTGGACAATACCATTCTGCCACATGCTCATGCACTCTGATGTCACATGCAGCAACCAGTTAAGAAACAAGTTTCTTCCTCGACTTAAACCCGGCACCAGTCAATGGGGGAATCAAGCAATGGCTGCCAGTGAGTTTTGAAGTCATATCAGACGTGTCAGAAGTCTGTTTGAAAGTGTTTTGTGATCTTGTCAGAGATAGGGTACGTCTTCTGACAGCTGGAAGGAGATTGGCAACATAACAGCAGTCAGATTGTCACAGTAAAAAAAAAAAAACCCAGCTGATTCTAATTCTAAATCCTCGACTTCATAGCAGGGTAATGAACAAGGGTTCCCTTCCTGTATGTGATAACAATGGTGTTTTGTAATTCTATAGCCTTTCTAATAATACTCCCATGAATAGAACACTAGGAAGAGAACCTTTGTCAACCAAAGCAGTCTAGATAGTATATGATATCGCACAGAATGCTGTGTTAGCCAGTAGAGTATGTTTATAGGGAATCTATTACTAGAGAATGATAGGAGATCAGCTTTTCCCCCAAGCAGAGTTACAGTAGCAAGTAGACTATCTGACTGAGACAAACCAGAGAGCAGATTCATCTTGACCCTGTGTACAGTATGATTGGCTAGTAGCTTTATAGAGGGCTGTGTCTCTCTTCTCCTCCAACCCCCAGTGGCCCCAGACTGAGCACTCTCCCTGAAGACCTCTCCTGAGATCTGACTCTTGTTTACGAGGAGCATCCTCTGACAGTCTTAATTGACAAGTGGTCTCTCACCAAGGCCATGGAGAAATTCACTCTCTCTTTTGCTCTCTCTCTCTCTCTCTCTCTCTCTCTCTTTCTCTCTCTCTTATTCTCTCTGAAAATACTACTCTGGGCATGTCTGGGATAAGTGCATTTTTCTCTCCTTTCCTCCTTTCTTTCCTCTCATCTCAGGTCCATCCAAGGCTGTGTTGTGTTTACTGAGAGGAACTAAATGGAGCTGTCAGAGAACAGCGAACACAGAGCAGAGCTGGGGAGAACAGACTGGGGAGAACAGACTGGGGAGAACAGACTGGGGAGAACAGACTGGGGAGAACAGACTGGGGGGAACAGACTGGGGAGAACAGACTGGGGGGAACAGACTGGGGGGAACAGACTGGGGAGAACAGACTGGGGAGAACAGACTGGGGAGAACAGACTGGGGGGAGCAGACTGGGGAGAACAGACTGGGGAGAACAGACTGGGGGGAACAGACTGGGGAGAACAGACTGGGGGGAGCAGGGTTGAGAAGCGGGGGATGAGGAGCAAGCATGAGGAGAATTGGGGCTGAGGAGGTTGGATGAGGAGCGGACTGGGCTGGGGATGAGGAGCAGGACTGGGCTGGGGATGAGGAGCGGGACTGGGCTGGGGATGAGGAGCAGGGCTGAGGAGTAGTGCTGAGGGGCTTGGACAAGGAGCAGAGCTGAAGAGAGTGTCTGGGGAGTCTAGATGAGGAGGGTCTCATGGCTCCTCTGGGCTCCTGATGGGTGGAAATGGTAATAATATGTTGAAAAGGGTGGTATGAAGGTGTATTTCCAAACACCAAAAAGGAAATATTCAAATGGGTTATACTGCTCTGTGTCATATATAATGCATGATAATAGGCATGCTTTTCATTGACATCTTCAAAATGGATGTACTGTATGTTCGTCTCAAAGGCACAATTGAGCGTTACACAAAAGCACTTACAGAAAGAAAGAAAGAATTGGACAAACCTCCGAGCAATTAGTCCACCGCCTCCTCTCTTTCTTTGTCCACCTCGCCATTGTCCTCTTTCTAAAAGTCACTCCTCCTACCTCCACTTTCCACATCCTTTTTCCTCCGAGACCATACAAGGTTTCTGAGCTGAACCCACAGTTGGTTTAAGTGTAATGAAATGTATGTCATGTCTGTGGCTCTGAGGCTTTCGCTGCCCACCCCCCACCCCTGGCCCTGTGAAATCCATGGGTCTGTTCTGACAGGAATGCCTGTGTGGCTTCCTCTGCAGTGATCTTTACCCCCTCCGGGTCCTGTCCGACTATTTCAGGACGTCCCTGTGATTTGAGAGTGGACTCAACCGTCCACGCATGCTTCAGAGAATCGACAGAGGAGGAGGAAAAATAGACAGAGATGGGATGGGGTTGGAGGGATGGAACATTTTGACAGCTAGACTAGCAGGCCTCTGGGAAATCCTACTCTGATGCCTGACTGGAGAGAGAAAAAAACGAGGAAGACTCTGGTTTAATAATGTTTATTAATGTGTTGAACCTCCACGTACGGAGCAGTGCTATGGTGAACTGGTGCTATTCTTGGGGCGATGAAATCTAGTAGGCACCCTTTTATTTGTTGGATTAGTGAATCATTTTCTTGTGTGTCCTTTTCCATCCTTTCATTTGATGTCGATGGGTTCAGATAATGGAAACTATGGCAACGGAAGTCAGGTGCAGTCAGTGGCTGCAGATGAGAGCAGAGGCACACAAGCTGAGCCGTGTCCCAGATGATGCACATTTGAATTTGAACATATATTGACTCAATTCCTGGTATCTGTTTATTTATCATATATTCAATCTTTATGTAGATTAGTGAGAATATAAATCATGCGTGGAGCGCTTTCCTTCAATGGCTTGGCACGTTTGTGTGTGTGTGTCTCTGTGTTTGCTTTTATGGGTGTGTGTGTGTGTGTGTGTGTGTGTGTGTGTGTGTGTGTGTGTGTGTGTGTGTGTGTGCATGAGTGTGTCTGTGTGACCTTATGGGTATGTGAGTATGCGTCTGTGTGTTATTTCCACTCCGAGAGAGTGTGCGTGCGTGTCCACTATATTAGACAGGGGGCGTCGACGGGGGTCCCCCAGCGTGTGTGTGCCTGGGCTCTGTTCAGAGCTCTCGGCGCCAGCAGGGTGCGCCATTCCAATTTACCCATCAGCCACGAAGGGAGGGGGTAAGAGCACGGGGCATCGCTGTCAGAGATTTCACATTGGAGGGAGGAGATTACCAGTCAGGGGACCCCTGTGAGGAGGTGATGAGGGAGGGAGGCTGCAGGGGCATAGCATGGGGGACAGAGGCCTGGGAGGGGGAGGAGGGGTGAGACTCGTCTCAGCGCCACCCTGGAGTCAGCGGGCTTTTTGGGAGGGGGGAGAAGGGGTAGGAGGAAGGGGGGATGAGGGAGCCAGTGGGCTTTCTTTTTTTATGGGGTGGCTGGGGAGCGTAGAGAGAGTAGCTGCCATGCCAAGCAGCACATCTGCCTGACACCAGGCACCAGGCACAGTGATGACACAGTGGATGCTAGTCAGGGACTGTCCATCCTCATCCACATCTCTGGATGTTGAGGTGTTGGCTTGATTCTGGTGAACTGCTGTGGTGGATGTCGTGTTTCTCTTTCACCCCAACATTTGTGACTTAACTGTTTTCCTCTCTCTCTCTTTCTGTCTCTCTCTCCCTCTCTCCCATATCTCTCCCTCTTTCGTTCTCAATTGCACTTGGCCTTGTAGGCTATTAGATCATATTTAAACTCTCAGACTGAGTCCACTGTCGGTTCTATATTTGAGTGTCCGCCAACCAACCCAGCCATTCTGTAGCAGTTCAGCCCCAGAGGCTCCACGGTCTGTCGGGGAGACAGGACGTTCCAAACAGCATAACTCCCTCTTTCTTTACACTCTCTCTGCTCCCATTACTTAATTATATCCAGGTGTTTTCCTCTCTCAGGTTCTTTCTCCAGACGGAATGAAAATGTAACCGTGAATACATAAGGCAAGATCGAAGGGGAGAGGAAAGAAGGAGGAAGTAGCTGAATATGCTGTGTGAAGCAAATTATGGCCCCGTGTAGATTCATCAGTCCTCCCGGCTGGATTAAGGGAGGGCCTTTCTAATGAAGTTCGCCCCGTCAAAATGAAGGGACTAATTCTGATTTAGCTGAGGTAATGAACTTCCCCACTCCTAGTGAGAACAGCACCATGGGGCGAGAGAGAGAGAGGAGCAAAGGAGAGAGAGAGAAAGACAGGACAGGGGAGAGAATAGACTAGACTAGGGACAGATTAGGTAGCGAGAGAGTATGTCTCTCACAGAGCAAGAAAAAAAAATGATTATGCAAAACGTCTGTCTAGTATTTGCTGAGATGTATTAAATTTCCAGCGCAGGCGCCTGTGTTATATAAAATGATGCTAATGTCTGGCGGACCCGCTGCGAACGGTGGCTTGCTGGTCCCGAGCATGCGTGGCTGGCCGCCGCTACATGGAGCGTGCTCAGTGGGACTCGCTTTTTCTATTACGGAAAACCTCTAGACACCTGATGATGAATTCTCTCTCACCAAATGTTCCCCTCTCTTTTTTGTGTGGAAAATATGAGCGTTTTTCTAAATGACTTTGGAGAGCCCGGCGTGGGGCTCGGTGCTCTGTGGTCTGCGCCAAGCGCAGGGGTAGAGGGGGGTGAGGGGAGGGGGGGGGGGGTGTAGAGGAGGGAGGAGGGGATGGGGGGGGTGGTCCCTCTGCAGCAGGCTAAGGGGGTCAATTAAGGAGAGCACTGATAATTATAAGCCGGCAGAAACGCAGGGGCTGGCTAATTGTACAGTGCTCCATGCCGCGAGCCCAGCCAAGGGGCCTCTCTCCATTTCGCCAGCCCCTCTCTCCAGTCCTCTCTCCTCTCCCGTTCCTTTGTGTGGATGGGCCGCATATGACCCCATAGAGCCACACGCCCCTCAGCTTGCACAGCGCTGCTGCCACAATGAGGCGACGGAAGAAAGGCTCTTGCATGTGTGTCGTAGTTAACTTTGTACAATCAGGTCACTCACTCTTTTCATGGGTAGAAAGAGAGATTCTTGTTAGATTCATCCCCCCTCTCCCTCCCTCGCTCTTCTTTGCCTGTTTGTGTGATTTGCTTCTGTGTTTTTCTCTCTTCAGAATCAGAGTCTTGTGATGTTGTAACGCAGGGCTATAGTCCATTTGACCTTTATGTTCTCCTAAAAAGAAAAAGGCCCAGCAGTTTAGAATAGGGCCTGGATTAAGTAAAAGAGAGCAGTTGACTGCAGAATGGTGTTTGTGCGGCTGCAGGGGGTCTAGTGCTCCACTGCCATCCATCTCAGCAGCTAGCCTGCACTGTTTGTCCCCGACGGACCTCCATACCCAGCCTGAAGCTGCAGTGCCTACACATAATTCGTTAACAAGTCTTCTGCTCTGCTCTCCCTTTTGTTGTGGTGTTTTTTTTTTTGTGGGTTTGCTGCAGCCTCAATGACCTACCAACTATTCATTTGTCCAAGTTATGACATGTGTCTTTCTTGCGTTAGGAATGATGGCGAAACTGTAAGCTGTTTAGCAACAAAGTAGATTGTATAGCCCCTAAGTAGCGTGCAAACTCCAGCTCTTTTTCTCTGGTGTAAGTACAGACTAACCTCCAGCAGCATCCTGCACTTCAGCTGAATACTGATTAGCTAGAGAGAAAATGCCACATGTCTCATGTCTTCTGACGATTGATTGATTATAGCATGTCTTTGCATGCATTGTAGCAGTCTGTGCATAACCTGTGCATTACCCGTTACCAGGCTACACCTTTGCTACCGTGTCCTCAGACATTACGCATTTGTATCTCCACACCAAACCCCTGTCAGGTTGGCAAGTCAGTATGTGCCTGGACCCAGCCACCACGACCGCCATTGGGAGGGTTCGAGGCATTTAATGTAGGTGGTGGAGATAGAGAGGAAGTGGAGACTAGCTGTGCTCTGTTTAGCACCTACAACGTGCACTGCGCACTGCCGTGCGTTCAGGTTCAGATTCAGCCTGCATCAGACCCAGAGGCCTGACACTCTCCCAGAGGCTGTTTCCCAAATGGCACCCTATTCCCTTTATAGTGCACTACTTTTAACCAGAGCGATATGGGCCCTGGTTTAAAAGTAGGGCACTATAAAGAGAATAGAGGTGCCATTTGGGACACAGTTGTGTATCCCCCCTGAAGCCCCCCCCTCACCCCCCACCCCAATCTCCCCCACTGACATGTCACACCCGACAATCTCACCCCTTGGTTCGGTTCCCTCTGGAGGGTTGGAACAAACGTCACACTGAAATGGCATGAACTTGGGAACCTGACATGGGGTCTGTTTGTCTGCCTGTCTGTGACACCTTGTTCTTCAATCTTCCAGATTCCATTATTCTCTCTTTTGTCATGAGTGGGTACTCTTCTCCGCTACACATCTCTCCTATATTATTCTTTTTCCCTCATATATCTGGTATAAAGGTCATTTTATCAGTCCTAACGAGGTAATTAGCTAGCATTTGACCATATTAGGTCATCGTTATCATCATACTTGTATAGTAATGAGGGTGATTTCCAGGATTAGATAGCTTTCCTATAGGGTTTATTCTATAATGTTGTACATAATTGCATGTCCTCCTCTTTAAACTGAGAAGGCAGGAGATAGACATTAGTTATGTTCGCCTCCAGGCGCCAGTTCTCCAATCAGCCTAGGTCCAGTGGGAGCCTGGTCCCTGTGCGGTAGCTAGCTCCCACCTACCAGCTACATCCACATCCCCGCCCCCTTCCTCTTCTCAACGCTCTAATGGGCCTTGTAGTATCTCTAAAATGAACCCTAGTTCCGCGTGAGAAGTGGTTCTATATCTCCAGAGAACACACACACACACACACACACCACCGCACAGAGAGGCGGCATTGATTTGTATTCACCCATAATTCCCTGGGCCTTAATCACTCTGATTTCCCCCCCATTATATGTTAATATGTAGTTCCCGTGGAGAGGTAGAGCCAAGTAAACCCACCGACTGTTTACAGGCCCTGAGATGTCTACTCTACCATGCTACAGTACCATACACAACCATATAGCTTTTCTCTACATACTAGTATGTCCTCTCAAAACCCAAATGAGATCCTTCTCTTGCCTTCTGTCAATTTCTAAAAGTATAACAGTCACAAGTATCATCTCTGAGTTTGTAGATGAAAGATGTTGGAACGGAGGATATGTGACTGAGTCTTACACAAACAGCCGTGGCCCAGTCTGGAATTTGTGGCCTACTGTGTCCTGTATAGTGGAACACGCTTCCTCCTTTCAGGACAGCGAGTTCCTGCCCATCTTTCACAAACGTCTGAACCCTATCTCAATCAATCCCAACGATTATGATATGTTATTGTCTCACTTAGCTTTCTTAAGATGAATGCACTAATTGTAAGTCGCTATGGATAAGAGCGTCTGCTGAATGACTAAAATGGAAATGGTAATGTCATTTTATGCCTGGCAATTTCCTCAGATGTATTCTATTTGTTCTCTGTGACCTATAGTACATTATACAACGGGTGGGTCTAATCCTGGATGCTGATTGGTTAAAACTGGGTTCCAGCCAGTGTCAATTCCACAAGTTACCACCGGCTAAATCTATGATGTTAAAATGCCTATTTACTCTGTTCCATCTGACTGAGCAATCCATTGTCTCATCAGCCCATCCAGGTAATTTATATACTAGATCTACACTGTAAAAGCATGAAGACATTATCTCCCATTTCTTTTTGGTTTTCAACAGCGGAGATTTGTATAAACCTTGTCGTCTGTCTCTCCGACATTTGCAACATTGTCTTAATATCACAAGGAGCTGTGAAATAAGTATGTTTGAACTTTTAAGGAAACATTCTGTTAAAGTCATGAAATACTGAGAAAATAATGTTTTTTGTCAAGTTCCTTAAATGTACTGAGAATATTCCAAAGTTAAGCAGCTGTCCTGCATCATTCCCAGAAAGATGTGGGAAGGTTGTAAGCAAAATAACCTTAGGGCAACCACGATCACACCAAGCTCAAATAAACATGTGGTTCTCAGAGGGTTACAGTATGTACAAAAAAAAGTGATCAAATTAAGATCCTATATCTGTACTCTACGTACTCATACAGTATACACAAAACTGCACTATCATTCATGTATAACTTGGACAGCCAGACAAGACAGCAAGAAAACAAACCCCAGTGTCCCAAACAACCAAAACAACCTTCAACAGAACATGAACTTCAGCCTGGTTGCTAAAGACTAAACACAAGAAGAAGAAATAGTACTGTCCTTTTTAAGAAATAGTATTCCACCTCCGTCTCCCTCCTTCCACATGGGAGAGATATTAGGCGTTTGTGTTTTAAGGAGCTGTGGAATACATAAACCATGAGCCTTAGGAGTGCCACCAGGCCCTGTGGATATGCAGATAGGCTTGCTTTGCTCGTGTCAGGGACGCTTAGAGGAGCAGGAACAGAGCAGCTCTCATCTAAAGGATTTCTCTTATGAGTGCAGGGGGACAGGGTGGTGGCAGTGGAGGGAGGGACACTCAGGAGAATGGAGGGAGAGAGGGAGGGAGGGAGGGAGGGAGGGAGGGAGGGAGGGAAGGAGGGAACTGCCAGTCCCCAGTGGCTCTGTGACTATATCCAGAGTCTGCTCCTGTCGGTGCAGAGTGGGCCGGGATGGGGGCTCTTGAATGCTCTGTGCTGATTTGACAGCCCTGGGGGAGGCCAGGGGAGCGACAGGAAGTGACCTCACACCAACGAGGGAGCTATAGGGGAGCGCTGGCTGACTTCCTCCCCTGACTCTCACGAAGGAACAGACTGCCAGTGTGATCCAACCCCTGCTCCACTGCTGCATACAGACCCGTCCCCCCATACACAGCAACATTACAGGGACTGTCAGTGCGGAACAGACGTGTACACTCCACACTTGTCCTGTGTTCTTTTATACACACACTCACTCTTCACATACACACACACAAATACACACATGCGCACTTACACTCTTACATGAAAATACACATACACACATGCACACATACACACAGTAGTGAATACTTCTCATACTAACAAGCAAACACATGTCTTAGATTCACACATACACACCCACTCACACTCACCCACACAAACACGCATGCACCCAAGGTCAGACAGTTGGGCAGGTGCAGAGTTATCTGCATAATGAGGCAGGCCAGGTCTCTGAAGGGACAGGAATGTGCTCCAGGGTTAAACCATGGCTGCACCTATGGGCACAGGCATGGAGCACTCTGAATACACACATGCACACACACACACACACACACACACACACACACACACACACACACAGCCACGTTGAATGGGGATCAAAGTGGATCCAACTCGCTATCTTAAACAGGTGCACAAATGATTCACACACACATACACACACACATACACACACACACACACACACACACACACACACACACATACACACACACACACACACATACACACACACAGCGTGTCTTTCAAAAGGGAGGGCAAGATCACAAGCGACATGATCATCTCCTCTGATTGTTATTTGTACCTATCCTTCCATACTGTAAGCCACTGAGCCAGACACACACTGTAAGACAATAGCTCTTCCAGACTATGCCAGCTTTAAATGTTTGTTTTGAGGCCTTGGTAGAATTTCCTCATCTGCTTTACAGGGCCAGATGGTTGGGTTGTAAGGAGAAGACGGCAGGCCTAAAGAAGCCTGTGGTGACATACTGCACAAACAGACTCTGTATGTAATACATGAGTAGACTCACCATGTTGCCCTTTTTTCTAGAACAGCCCAGGTCATTGGGTTGTATTTTTCACTCTATACTCTAGTTCAATCTTGAGGTATAGAATAGGCTAGTCACCAAAACAGATGAACAACTTTATTTCTTTGCTACTGTAACACCCTTATGAAGTGACTCCACCCCACTTGTAAAGGTGGAAACCAATTTAATTGAACCTGATATTGTAATTTGTTTATTTATGTTATGTGGTAAAGCTTGTTGTAATCGACTGCAGGTTTCAGAAATTAGTAGATTGTTATAATTTTGCCAAATGTTGTTAGTGGAGTGAACCAGCCCATGTTGTTTAATGTGTGCTTTGAGCAGCGAAACAACAATTGACCATAAAAGTACAAATGGGAAAGTCACTGGCAGTGTGTGGGCTGGGGTTTTAAAACACGGGCATCTAGGTAGATCTGGGTTCAATCTGTTCCTGTTCATCGCAGGCCATTGTTGTTTAGCTGAGCGGCGTTGCCAGATCTGTGAGTCAGGTTGCCAGATTTGCCCAAGGCCCATCCGGTAACACTCCGCTCTGATCCTCCAGGGCCTGGTATAGCCACAGCTGGTGGATTGTGTGTTTGCACGTCTGGCACCCTGGGCCCATGTTGTGTGCATTGGGCTGTAGAGACTGAAGGATGAGCCCCAGCCCTGGTTGGGCCCCCAGAGACCCTCCTCCCCATATCCCCCACCCCCCTCTAGTTGGCCCCATGCCTGGACCCATACTTCACGGGACAGGGGAACTTTGACAGAGCACAGGCCCAACCCCATGGAGAGTGCACAAGGTTTTTATTGACGTGCAGTTCAGGAGATGGGCAGCTCCGCTCCAATTGGCTCTGTCGAAGTCTGAGTCAGCGGATCGTTGTGCAGCAAATGAGCGGTAGGGCAGGTTCAGCGTCTGAACCAACGGCAGTTATTTCAGCTATCAACTGCCTTGTCGGTCCAAGGTAATCTAACGTCTGTAGGAAGACGTGCCACACATTCTAATGTGATAGGGGAATGGAGACACACGCCATTGTCATGGGCAATATCTAACTTTATGTATTAGTTATGACAAATATAGGAGATTTTTATTCGAGGAGAGATGGAGTCAAATTGAAGTGGACAAAAACGGATTTTAACAGATTTAAATTTTACTCATCCACTATAATCAGAATAACGTCGTTGGTGGTTATGTAGTGGGTTGCCATGGTGATAATGAAGGGATGTAAAGGTTGATATGGTGACATCTCTATAATGACCACTTATCGAATCCAATTGAATGCTACTCGTATTGTTTATTTTTATATTTTGATTAGGAAATAAGTCTGTTTCCACGCTTGGCTATTCTTACATTTGTCACTTAATCTGTACATTAGCCTATATGCTTCTTGGTGTATTGCACTTTCCCTTATCAACCTAGCACTGCACTACACATTCATTTGCCCACACCAAGTCGCCCAGAAATTAATTTGTGTCTAAGCCAATCAAAAAGAGCCAAGCTTGCCATGTTCAAAGTGCAAGACCTCGCCTGTGCAATTAGGCCCCCCACTGGCCGTCCAATTTATGCCTGATGGGTCTAGATCACACATTATATTGCTTCTCGTACGAGCCGTGAAAGTCACAGGCAGGAGCCTTTGACACAAATGTGTTGGAGCTAAATGAAATGGGGAAGGAGGAGAAAAGAAAAGGAAGAGACTGGATCCCTCTCTGCTGTTGGTGCTCTGATTATTCACTTCTGACTGTCTTATTTGGGGTGTTTTATTGTTTCTTTCTCCATAGAAGAGGGTCTGAACCATGAGTGTAAGCTCTGCAGTCAGTCATTCGACTCGCCAGCCAAACTCCAATGCCACCTGATCGAGCACAGCTTCGAGGGCATGGGCGGCACCTTCAAGTGTCCAGTCTGCTTCACAGGTGAGTGTGTGTGTGTGTGTGTGTGTGTGTGTGTGTGTGTGTGTGTGTGTGTGTGTGTGTGTGTGTGTGTGTGTGTGTGTGTGTGTGTGTGTGTGTGTGTGTGAATCATTTGTGCACCTGTTTAAGATAGCGAGTTGGATCCACTTTGATCCCCATTCAACGTGGCTGTGTGTGTGTGTGTGTGTGTGTGTGTGTGTGTGTGTGTGTGTGTGTGTGTGTGTGTGTGTACGTGCACATGTGCATGTATGCAAAGCCATGTTTCCATAAAGCTCATTATTTGTCTGAAATGGCAAATGGTTTTCTAAAGGAGTGGGGAAAGGTCAGAGAGGCATGTCAGCCAAAGCTGAAAGCAGTTTACTGCAGGCCCCTTTTTATTTACTCAAATTGCCTCCAGACTGACACCTACAGACTGTCATGAGCAGAAACAGAGAGAGAGAGAGAGAGAGAGAGAGAGAGAGAGAGAGTGTGTGAAGTGAAGGAGGGAGAATGAAGTGCTAATTGTGGATGTCGGTGGTGCTGATAGCTGTAATGATCTCATCTGTCTGTGTGCGAGGAGGTGGAAGGACCATGCAGGACTCCCCCGGAGAGGATAACGCCCTCCTTTAGTATCAACAGGGTTAACTATCTCTATAATGAAATCTGCAAAGTCGTTAACTTGTCTTCCAGCTCCTCACCACTCTTTCTCCCCCTCTCTCAGCTCTATAGCTGTACTCTTTCTCCCCCTCTATCAGCTCTATAGTTGTACTCTTTCTCCCCCTCTATCAGCTCTATAGCTGTACTCTTTCTCCCCCTCTATCAGCTCTATAGCTGTACTCTTTCTCCCCCTCTATCAGCTCTATAGTTGTACTCTTTCTCCCCCTCTATCAGCTCTATAGTTGTACTCTTTCTCCCCCTCTATCAGCTCTTTAGCTGTACTCTTTCTCCCCCTCTATCAGCTCTATAGTTGTACTCTTTCTCCCCCTCTATCAGCTCTTTAGCTGTACTCTTTCTCCCCCTCTATCAGCTCTTTAGCTGTACTCTTTCTCCCCCTCTATCAGCTCTATAGCTGTACTCTTTCTCCCCCTCTATCAGCTCTATAGTTGTACTCTTTCTCCCCCCTCTATCAGCTCTTTAGCTGTACTATTTCTCCCCCCTCTATCAGCTCTATAGTTGTACTCTTTCTCCCCCTCTATCAGCTCTTTAGCTGTACTCTTTCTCCCCCTCTATCAGCTCTTTAGCTGTACTCTTTCTTTTCACTATTTTCCATTCCTCAGCTTTTTACTCACTTTACTCATTTTTAGCTTTGTGTTATCATAATTGTTTCATGACTTGTTCCATCATGTAATGTTTTGGAAGTCTCATTGTATTACTGGTTTCTTCTTTTCCCTCCTCCTCTCTTCTTCGTTCGGTCTCCAGCTCTTCTCTTTTCCTATCGTCCAGCAGATCCTCACTCTGGGTTCTTTCTCTCTCTTTTCCTCAGTCTTCTCCACCCCTCCTCTCATCCCCCTCTTCTCTCATTGCTGGTTGGCCTTATCTCTCTTTTAGCAGGAGCTTATTGATATTTCCCTCTCCCCCTCCTCCTTCCTCCCCCCACCAGGGTCGTTCCGTTTAATATACAGAGCATGCTTTCTTCATATGAGCCTTTCTTCACCTGTAGCTTTGACAGACAGGTCGCCCCGTCTCCCTCTGCGTCCATATCGATCCCGATGGCGGGTGCAGGAGAGGAAGGAAAGCAGAGAGAGAGAGAGAGAGTGAGAGCACCCTCAGGACAGTGGTGGTAGAGCAGACACACAGAGGTGGAGAACGGGGATAGATGGAGGATGGAAGTAGTGGACCATGGGGAGTATAGAGGGAGAGACTGAAAGACCTGCTTCTGTCGAGGGAGGGAGGGAGGGAGCACACTGGGTTTCTCAGGCATTCTCTGGATAAGGAGAAATGGGTTGGAGGCAGTTTGTCGGTGAGATCCAGTCTGTCCTTGAAAACATTTATCCCACTTAAAAGTCTCTATCTAAATGATCTATTTCCAGTCTACCCGGTGAGCCATGTCTATGTGGGAGGGTCCAAGTGACTGTCAGTTGTTCCTCTGAGTTAATTACACTGTAGTCTGGTGGCGGTAGAGAACGGACAGAACGGACAGGCCATACAGGAGCTGGAAGAAAAATATAGATAGAAAGGAAGGAGAAGAAAACTTTGGGGAAAGCTACAGTGCAGCTCTGCAAATTGCAAGTTGTGAATGTAAGATGAAAGGATGAAGGGAGAGAAGAGAAGGAGAAGAGAGCTGGGGAACGGGAGGAGAGGAGAGGGGTCCATAAGCCCCTGGATGATGAGAGACAGCGAGAGAGAGTGAGGCTGACTCTCCCAGGAAAGCTTTGACAGGTTTCAGAAGTGGGGGAGCCTGCAGCTAGAAGTGTCTGCTCTGCCTGCACCCTTAGGAGTGGCTGCGAGGGGCTGCCAGGGAAAATGTGATTGGGAATATTATGAGGGTTAAGACAAAGAAAACAGAAGAAAGTGTTCAGGATGAATGTGTTTCCCCCCCTTATGTCACAGCAGGAAACTGAAAGTCACAAAACTCCAGGATGTTCTTTGTCTTTTTCTGACAATAGCAAGTTTATGACAAATAGGTATATTAATTAGCTGGTCCTCCATGAACTTTCCAGTCTCTTCCGTAACGATTTTAGAATTAGGTTTTTCCAAATAAAATACATATTAAAAAGCATCACAAAATGAAGTTAATTACCAACAATAAAATAACATCAGTCACAGAGCACTCACTCTTGTTGCGGCAAATTTAAATCTATATTATCATGAACTCCTGGATGTGAAATTAAAAGAGAAGTAAATAGAACCGATAAATACATTTTATTTTTTAAGAAAAAAGCAGGATCAGCTTTTCCCCTATACAAAGAGCTTAGCATTGGTGTTGTATGTGTAGAGAGGGAGAGAGAGATAGCCTGCAGAGAGCATCATCCACCCTGCCAAAATAAAGATGAGCTGGGGCCTGTGCCGGGGCCTGTAGTAAAGGAGACGTCTGCCATGGCGGAGGCCCTTGAGATCTAATCAGAGTGCTTAATATCCCCCACAGCCAGGAGACCTTGGCCCCTCCGCCCCGCCGCCCAGCCCAGACTGGCCCCAGCCCTGCTCAGCCTCATTCACTCAGTCGGCCTCCACTCACACAGCCAGAAAAGACCACAAAGTTGGATTCCTCGTATTCGCGCACTCTCTCTCTCTCTTTCTCGCGCACACACTTGTTTTTTCACTCGGTCTCTCTGTTTTTCACTGTCTCTATCATTCACTCTCTCTTTCTTGCTCTCTCCGTCTCGGTCTCTCTCACTCTCTCGCTCTCTCTTTCTCTCGACAGACACTCTGCCTGCAATGCTTTCAGCTTTCATTGTATACTTATGCATGATGCCGGTGAATGAATGCTGAGTTATGCATTGATGCCCTAGCTGTGCCATGCAGATGCAACTTGTGTCTCGTTCAGGGCCGCCGGAAAACGTGTGGCAAGGCGGCATTTGCCACATCACTTTTCAATCAGGTGTGGCAGCGCCATACCACTTTTGATTTAGTTTAACCTTTCTGATCTCCCCATCCCGGATCCGGGATCGTGAATACAGACTCAAGCTCATTACCATAACGCAACGTTAACTATTCATGAAAATCGCAAATGAAATGAAATAAATATGCTAGCTCTCAAGCTTAGCCTTTTGTTAACAACACTGTCATCTCAGATTTTCAAAATATGCTTCTCAACCATTGCAAAACAAGCATTTGTGTAACAGTATTGATGGCTAACGTAGCATTTAGCGTAGCATTTAGCATTAGCATTCAGCTGGCAACATTTACACAAAAAAACAGAAAAGCATTCAAATAAAATAATTTACCTTTGAAGAACTTCAGATGTTTTCAATGAGGAGACTCTCAGATAGCAAATGTTCAGTTTTTCCTGAAAGATTATTTGTTTAGGACAAATCGCTCCGTTTTCTGCATCACGTTTAGCTATGAAAAAACCCCTGTATCCAGGATTGTGTAAATCTATCAGCAAGCTCATTAGCATAACACAACGTTAACTATTCATGAAAATCGCAAATGAAATGAAATAAATATGCCATCTCTCAAGCTTAGCCTTTTGTAAACAACACTGTCATCTCAGATTTTCAAAATATGCTTCTCAACCATAGGAAAACAATCATTTGTGTAAAAGTAGCTAGCTAGCGTAGCATTTAGTGTTAGCATTTAGCGTTAGCATTAGCGTTAGCATCCAGCACGCAACATTTCAACAAAAACATAAAAGCCTTCAAATAAAATAATTTACCTTTGAAGAACTTCAGATGTTTTCAATGAGGAGACTCTCAGTTAGATAGCAGATGCTCAGTTTTTCCAAAAATATTATTTGTGTATTAGAAACAGCTCCGTTTTGTACATCACATTTGGCTACCAAAAAAAACGAAAATTCAGTCCTCAAAACGCGAACTTTTTTCCAAATTAACTCCATAATATCGACTGAAAACATGGCAAACGTTGTTTAGAATCAATCCTCAAGGTGTTTTTCACATATCTCTTCGATGATATATCGTTCGTGGAAGTGTGCTTTCTCTCCTGAATCCCAGGAGAAAATGCCCGCACCTGAAGATTACGCACAAATTTAGACAAAGGACACCGGGCGGACCCCTGGAAAATGTAGTCTCTTATGGCCAATCTTCCAATGATATGCCTACAAATACGTCACAATGCTGCCGACATCTTGGGGAAACGGCAGAAGGTCTAAGCTTATTCCTGTCGCATTCACAGCCATATAAGGAGACATTAGAAAACAGAGCTTCAGAAATTCTGCTCATTTCCTGTTTGACTTATCATCTTGGTTTCGCCTGTAGAATGAGTTCTGGGGCACTTACAGACAAAATCTTTGCAGAATATGCATAGTCGAGCATCTTTTCGTGACAAAATATCGCGCTTAAAACGGGAACGTTTTTTATCCAAAAATGAATAGCGCCCCTAGAGATGCAACTGGTTAATCAAATATATTGAGTGTTAAAAGAAGGGCGAAAAGTGCTGTTTGCCTCATGATTTGTCAACTTGTGCCCATTTTCTCTGTCACTCACATCGAAGTGTTGCTGCAGGCTTTCTGTGTGTGTTGACCAATCAGATTCACGGAAATTGCAGGTCGCGTGGGCGGGGCACAACACACAACGCTCTCCACTTTCCTGCGGTATTTATTTAGCATGATAACACATCACTCCCGACAGACAAACTCTCACGTACAGTGCCTTGCGAAAGTATTCGGCCCCCTTGAACTTTGCGACCTTTTGCCACATTTCAGTCTTCAAACATAAAGATATAAAACTGTATTTTTTTGTGAAGAATCAACAACAAGTGGGACACAATCATGAAGTGGAACGACATTTATTGGATATTTCAAACTTTTTTAACAAATCAAAAACTGAAAAATTGGGCATGCAAAGTTATTCAGCCCCTTTACTTTCAGTGCAGCAAACTCTCTCCAGAAGTTCAGTGAGGATCTCTGAATGATCCAATGTTGACCTAAATGTCTAATGATGATAAATACAATCCACCTGTGTGTAATCAAGTCTCCATATAAATGCACCTGCACTGTGATAGTCTCAGAGGTCCGTTAAAAGCGGAGAGAGCATCATGAAGAACAAGGAACACACCAGGCAGGTCCGAGATACTGTTGTGAAGAAGTTTAAAGCCGGATTTGGATACAAAAAGATTTCCCAAGCTTTAAACATCCCAAGGAGCACTGTGCAAGCGATAATATTGAAATGGAAGGAGTATCAGACCACTGCAAATCTACCAAGACCTGGCCGTCCCTCTAAACTTTCAGCTCATACAAGGAGAAGACTGATCAGAGATGCAGCCAAGAGGCCCATGATCACTCTGGATGAACTGCAGAGATCTACAGCTGAGGTGGGAGACTCTGTCCATAGGACAACAATCAGTCGTATATTGCACAAATCTGGCCTTTATGGAAGAGTGGCAAGAAGAAAGCCATTTCTTAAAGATATCCATAAAAAGTGTTGTTTAAAGTTTGCCACAAGCCACCTGGGAGACACACCAAACATGTGGAAGAAGGTGCTCTGGTCAGATGAAACCAAAATTGAACTTTTTGGCAACAATGCAAAACGTTATGTTTGGCGTAAAAGCAACACAGCTGAACACACCATCCCCACTCTCAAACATGGTGGTGGCAGCATCATGGTTTGGGCCTGCTTTTCTTCAGCAGGGACAGGGAAGATGGTTAAAATTGATGGGAAGATGGATGGAGCCAAATACAGGACCATTCTGGAAGAAAACCTGATGGAGTCTGCAAAAGACCTGAGACTGGGACGGAGATTTGTCTTCCAACAAGACAATGATCCAAAACATAAAGCAAAATCTACAATGGAATGGTTCAAAAATAAACATATCCAGGTGTTAGAATGGCCAAGTCAAAGTCCAGACCTGAATCCAATCGAGAATCTGTGGAAAGAACTAAAAACTGCTGTTCACAAATGCTCTCCATCCAACCTCACTGAGCTCGAGCTGTTTTGCAAGGAGGAATGGAAAAAAAATTCAGTCTCTCGATGTGCAAAACTGATAGAGACATACCCCAAGCGACTTACAGCTGTAATCGCAGCAAAAGGTGGCGCTACAAAGTATTAACTTAAGGGGGCTGAATAATTTTTCTGTTTTTGATTTGTTAAAAAAGTTAGAAGTATCCAATAAATGTCGTTCCACTTCATGATTGTTAAACATTATCGATCTTGCACGCTGTATTGCATGGAAACTATAGTATTTTTCAGTCTAATCAACTGTAGGCTACTAACAACAGCAGCTGCATAGGCGTGTTGGTTGTGCGTAATTATGCTGCAAAACAGAAAGGGTTGGCTTAGATTATTGGCAACATGTAAACTATATTTTTCTCCAATGTTTATTGATAACATAAATACATTTGCAAAATGAGCACTTGTTGTCTCTCGAATACGTAATTACAGTTGCCATATTAGCATTGACATGAAATCAAAAACACCTCAGAACAAACTTTAGCTGACTAGATTACCTAGACGTTTTCTATCCAACTGGAAATGAATCAATAAACACAATAGCTGACAGACTGTGAGTTCCCATTTTATCAAGCCTACAGTTGCATAGGGCAGGAGGAGTACATCGTGCAAACCTACAGTTGCATAGGGCAGGAGGAGTACATCGTGCAAACCTACAGTTGCATAGGGCAGGAGGAGTACACCGTGCAAACCTACAGTTGCATAGGGCAGGAGGAGTACACCGTGCAAACCTACAGTTGCATAGGGCAGGAGGAGTACACCGTGCAAACCTGCAAAAAGCTAACTCGGCCCTGTGAGTTTTATTGTCCAATCATGTTGCTTTCTCTATGTCTGTGTATAGGAAACCTCCCTAGGCCTCCTTTAAAAATATCATTCATATTAAGTACATGGTTGCTGCAGCTCGACAGGGTTTTCATCCATCCCAAAGCCAGGAGTTTTTCCAGGAGTTTTTTAAAACCATGTCACCTGATTAGAAAAACTCTGGTTCCATCATACCCCATATTCAATCTTTTTACAACAAATGAATCATGTCATACCGTATGAGGTCCGGCGTTTTACCTGGTTTACCTCATTTTTTTCCCAGTATTACTTTAGTGCCTTGTTGCAGACAGGATGCATGTTTTAGAGTATTTATTTTCTGTATAGGCTTCCTTTTCACTCTGTCAATTAGGTTATTATTGTGGCATAACCACAATGTTGTTGATCCATCCTCAGTTTTCTCCTATCACAGCATTAAACTCTGTAACTGTTTTAAAGTCACAATTGGCCTCATAGTGTACTCCCTGAGCGTTTTCCTTCCTCTCCGGCAACTGAGTTAGGAAGTACGCCTGTATCTTTGTAGTGACTGGGTGTATTGATACACCATCCAAGGTGTAATTAATAATGTTACATTTTTACTCCTGAACTTATTTGCCATAACAAAGAGGTTGAATACTTATTGACTCAAGACATTTCAACTTTCCATTTTGTATTGATTTGTAAAAGTTTCAAAATACTTTATTCCGCTTTGACATTATGGCTATTGTGTGTAGGCCAGTGACAGAAAAATCGCAATTTAATACATTTTAAATTCAGGCTGTAACACAACAAAATATAGAAAAAGTCAAGGGGTGTAAATACTTTCTGAAGGCACTGTACAGTCGTGGCCAAAAGTTTAGAGAATTACACAAATATTAATTTTCAAAAAAGGATGTTGCCTCAGTTTGTATGATGGCAATTTGCATATACCCCAGAATGTTATGAAGAGTGATCAGAGGAATTCCAACTCATTGCAAAGTCCCACTTTGCCATGCAAATGAACTGAATCCCCCAAAAACATTTCCACTGCATTTTAGCCCTGCCGCAAAAGGACCAGCTGACATCTTGTCAGTGATTCTCTCGTTAACACAGGTGTGAGTGTTGACGAGGACAAGGCTGGAGATCACTCTGTCATGCTGATTGAGTTTGAATAACAGACTGGAAGCTTCATAGGAGGGTGGTGCTTGGAATCATTGTTCATCCTCTGTCAACCATGGTTACCTGCAAGGAAACATGTGCCGTCATCATTGCTTTGCACAAAAAGGGCTTCACAGGCAAGGATATTGCTGCCAGTAAGATTGCACCTAAATCAACCATTTATTGGATCATCAAGAACTTCAAGGAGAGCGGTTCAATTGTTGTGAAGAAGGCTTCAGGGCGCCCAAGAAAGTCCAGCAAGCGCCAGGACCGTCTCCTAAAGTTAATTCAGCTGCGGGATCGGGGCACAACCAGTATAGAGCTTGCTCAGGAATGGCAGCAGGCAGGTGTGAGTGCATCTGCACCCACAGTGAGGCGAAAACTTTTGGAGGATGGCCTGGTGTCAAGAAGGGCAGCAAAGAAGCCACTTCTCTCTAGGAAAAGCATCAGGGACAGACTGATATTCTGCTAAATGTACAGGGACTGCTGAGGACTGGGGTAAAGTCATTTTCTCTGATGAATCCCCTGGTGACGAACAATGCCTTTTCCAGCATGATGGAGCACTTTGCCACTAAGTGGCTCGGGGAACAAAACATCGATATTCACATCGTTATTGTGAAGTTGAAATGTCTAGGAGCAACAACGGCTCAGCCGCGAAGTGGTAGGCCACACAACTCACAGAATGAGACCGCCGAGTGCTGAAGGGCGTAGCATGTAAAAATGTCTGTCCTCGGTTGCAACACTCACTACTGAATTCTAAACTGCCTCTGGAAGCACGTCAGCACAAAACTGTTCATCAGGTGCGTCATAAAATGGGTTTCCATGGCCGAGCAGCCACACACAAGCCTAAGATCACCATGCACAATGCCAAGCGTCAACTGGAGTGGTGTAAAGCTCACCGCCATTGGACTCTGGAGTAGTGAAAATGCGTTCTCACGCTTTACCATCTGGCAGTCCGATGGACCAATCTGGGTTTGGCGGGTGGCAGGAGAACGCTACCTGCCCGAATGCATAGTGCCAACTGTAAAGTTTGGTTGAGAAGGAATAATGGTCTCGGGCTGATTTTTATCATTCCGGCTATACCACTTAGTTCCAGTGAAGGCAAATCTTAACGCTACAGCATACAATGACATTCTAGATGATTCTGTGCTTCAAACTTTGTGGCAACAATTTAGGGAAAGCCCTTTCCTGTTTCAGCATGACAATGCCCCGGTGCACAAAGTGAGGTCCATGCAGAAATTGTTTGTCGAGATCGGTGTGGAAGAACTTGACTGGCATGCACAGAGCCCTGACCTCAACTCCATCCAACACCTTTGGGATGAATTGGAACGCCAACTGCGAGCCAGGCCTAATCTCCCGACATCAGTGCCCGACCTCACTAATGCTCTTGTGGCTGAACGGAAGCAATTCCCCACAGCAATGTTCCCACATCTAGTGGAAAGCCTTCGAGGAAGAGTGGAGGCTGTTATAGCAGCAGAGGGGGGGACCAACTCCATATGAATGCCCACGATTTGGGAATGAGATGTTCGACGAGCAGATGTCCACATAGTGTATGTCTGCATGCCTACTTTCTTTTTCCTAAAATATGTGAAAAACACAAACAAAGCCACAATCATTGTAGCCTCTAAGCACGAAGCGGTTATATATTTCCAGCTTTGGATGGCCTTGTGTTGTACTTAACCTTGGGATGAAACAAAGCTGTTGTGAATAGAACATCCAGCTCGAACACTCTGATAATTTATTTTCAGAAGTGGGCTATAAACCATAATCACAGCCATGGCGTTGTTTGTTCATTAGTGTGAGTATGTTCATTTCTGTGTTCAACACTGTGTTTAGTTTAGTCGTGTTCCCACGGACAGCTGTCACTGCGATATTAGTAGTCTGTGAGTGTCTGTCACTCTGGATGCGAAACGCTAGCTGCAGATATAAACTTTTATTTCTCAGGTCAGGAGCGTACGTGGCGGCCATCTGGGCGGCCGTCTGCCGTAGCTAAGTGAACCTCGGGCATATACAGCTCAATAATTAATATCAGCTCTCCCGGCTGATTTTGGGACATGTTGATGTTGCCGAGCACCCCGTGCACTGCAGTAGAACTCCCGTCAGAGGCGATAGAGCTGCAGAAACCCCAAAGTGCTCTCAGATAGACACCTCCCCTTTAGCGGCTGCTTTTCACTCCCCCTCCCTGCGGCCCTCAGCCCAGGCGGCGCATGCATTAATACAAAAGTTATTTTGCCCCTTTAAGAAATTCAAATGAAGCCCAGCCCCACATGGTCACTTTTCGGGAGCGTCCAGACCTCAGAGAGTAGACAGAGGTAACATGCGTCCTTATAGCACAGACTTCTGGGATAACAAATGGCATGTTTGAAGTGCTCTTCGGTGAACACAGAGAGAGAGAGAATTACACGCACACCAAGAGAGAGACATACACACAGACGCACGTCTCCCTAGTATACTGTACCAACGTGGACTATCTATGGCTTAATTAAAGCCCAAATGCATAATATACATTTATATTTTGTAAGTGTGCGTGTGTGTGTTTATATCATAGCGACTGTAGTCTGAGTCTGCATAAATAAATAGTGCCTCTGCATGAATATTTATATTGTCAATATCATTAGCGATGTAGCGTAATGGAGGCCATGTTTTGCACTTGAAGCCATGCCAATTTCTTCTGTGGTTGTTTATTTTCTGGCTTGTTGTCCCAACAAGTAGTTCTAAATAAAGATCCTCATTATTCTCGTAACATTATGCGCTCATTCACTGTACCATAGTAGGACGGCCGGGTATGACCACTGTTAAAACCCCAATTATGTGTCAGAATACAAAGTTGTCTTAATTACTGACCTCATAATCATGTCTTTTTATTGTCAGTACAACACATTCATCCGTATTTAGCATCTGTTGTCGTTGCCCTTAACCAATATATGTCGGCTGTATAGCAATGACTTTCTCCTCTTTGTTTCTATGTTTCTTATTTAGCCTCTGTCATTGTGGATTATTTTGCATTCACCCTTATATTCTGATAGCTCTGTTTATTCCATTAGCAAAATGTCTGATATTTTACTCAAAGAAGATACTCACTTCCTTTCTCCCCTTTCTCTCCTCTCTTCTCTCTCTCTCTCTCTGTAGTATTTGTCCAGGCCAGTAAGCTCCAGCAGCACATCTTCTCAGCCCATGGCCAGGAGGATAAGATATATGATTGCTCCCAGTGCCCACAGAAGTTCTTCTTCCAGACAGAGCTACAGGTGAGCCCAAACACAGGCCACGTAACGGTCACCACCACCATCAAGCGCACACATAAACCTATACACACACACTCGTGTGCGTGTACGCATGAGCACGCAAACGCCCACGCAGGCACACACACATTTCATTTCGCCTCCTCTCTGTCCCGGTTGGGATGGGAGACTCAGACAGAATTACTCCAATTGGTTTCCAAACTAATTTGTGATCAACCGATACACAATGATTTGATTTGCTTATTAGACCTAAAATATCTGGAATTAGAAGGATTAGGGGAATGTGCTTTTTGGGGAGTAATTACTATACTGTATAGAGGCCGAAACACAGTTGAGTCAATAATATGCCTCCATTTACCAGCCCTGTAATCACAGAGGAGACACTCATGGCTAAATATGATCTGTTTCCGTAGGGATACCATATCTGCCCTTCAACAAAGTTAGAATTTGGACTCTTATGAACTCTCCACGTTGTAGGGATAATCCGTTTTCGAGCAATCTCTTCCCACTGTCCTCAGAGTACTTGAACAAAAACTAAAAGGCCTTATTTTATTTCAGTCTTCATCTGTTGTTTTCAACCAGCTCAATCGTCTTTTGGGGAATTGTGCCCTGGCAGGACATGCCATGTCTTTCCTCGTTTCTTGTACAAATCCCTTGTATCTGAAACATTGTGTGTTGGCGCCTCGTGAGCACTGAGTCCTTAAAATATACGAATATAGCCATCTGAGTAGAGCAAATTTAAAAAAGCACCATGTGAAACCCACTAGTACCGAACACCAGTCGACTGACCACGAGCCCCAACCACCACAGACACAGTCGGATTAGTGGTGCTAGCTAAGTATTAGCATCTAGCCAGCTGACGTAAGGGTGCATCCTGGGCTTTAGCTTAGCATTGACCAGAGAGGAGATGTTCATATTGAGATTCAGCCAGTCAACACAGAGCCATGTGGTGCCAGGAGGAAGGTGAATGTGATCATTATGTACCAGGT
The DNA here is from genome assembly GCF_057628025.1 of Oncorhynchus mykiss. Classification (NCBI taxonomy): domain Eukaryota; kingdom Metazoa; phylum Chordata; class Actinopteri; order Salmoniformes; family Salmonidae; genus Oncorhynchus; species Oncorhynchus mykiss. Next base: position 17,901,313 of record NC_143049.1, read on the forward strand.
AGTTGAGTCTACAGAACAGACAGCCATGAATTAAACAAGGGATTGAGGCATCACCTTCCAACATACAGGTTGGTCATGGAAGACCAGGTGATTAGTAACTTACAAGTCTTGTGTGTTCTAACAAACTCCTAGCTAGCATCGAGTCCTCTCTCTTAACACAACATGGCAAACACAGCGTCTTAGTTATCCAATTTCATCTGTCATTGGAACTAATGTTTTGAGTGTTTTTGCTATTGCCAGGGTTGTTACAAGTACCTGTAAACAATCTCAAATAACCTGGGGATGTTTTTCCAACTTTTTACTCTGACATTTTTTGGGCATGAAGTGATCCTCCAGCTCCCGGAGGTGTTGTTTCGTGCTTATATTGTTTAACACCCTTTGTGAAGAGACGGTGAGCGAACATGAAAGACATAAGGCACTTTGTTGTGGAGCAGGGGGTTGTGAAAAGGAGAGCATGGATTGTGCTTAGGGATAAGACGATCATCATATTCTAACGGCACCGTGGCATGCTCTAGAAGCAACCCCCAATGGGTGCATACACACACACCGAAAGACACATGTGCACACATACACACACACACACAAAACAGAGACGCGCACACACCTACACCTACACACAAAGACGCACACACACACACACACCTACACGCAAAGCATTTCCCACTTAAACACGCATTCATTACGACATTTACATAAATCCACATCATTACAGACACACAAGTTGATTAACACCAAAACCTCTAACTCCCCCTGGGGTTCCTTTTTTAGAAGAAGAAGAAGAAATTAAGAAATGTGTTTTCAAAGGAAGGACATCTTTCTTTGTAGACCTAGAATTTGTGTTGTACAACGCGGACAGTATTTTCCGATTTAAGATACATCTTCTGAGTGTTCTAGAATATAGATGTCTCTTTTCTACTGCATCCGCACTGCCACATACGAGATATAGTCAAGGTTTATGTACTGTGTACAAGTTATTGTTTGTTGCGGGTTGTTGTTTTTGTGCCGACTATATCACTACTGAAAATGTCTCCCTGACATGGTGAAGTAATTTGTCAATCTCTCTCTAGTGGAGCTATCATCCAGCGGTGAGGAGATAGATGCTGCTCCTCTCTCTGCCTGGAGTTTTGAGTTACTCTCTCCTCCTCCACCCTGACACTCTGGCCCACTCTCTGGCTACCTCGGCTCCTCATCTCTCACAGTAGTCTGAAGAGGTCAGGGGGTTAGTACAGGCAGAGAGAGAGAGGAGAGGGAGAGCTGCCTGCCACGGTAGGCAAGTACAGGGAAGCAGCAATGATATTTTATTAATTTGCCGCTGAGATTCCCTGAAACAGACCAAAGGCTGTGACAGGTATTCAGCGCTACCCCCCTCTCCCGCACCGCCTCTCCCCCGCCATCCACCCTTCCTCCCCCATCGCCTCCCCCTGTGAACTCTACCCTGCGAGGGGCGAGCCAATTTTTGCCGGCCTGTCGAGATGGATGATGGGAGAGCATCCGTCTAATCAGCCCTCCCAGGAACCCCCGCCCGGCTGCCTCCCTCAGACCGGACAGATTGACTGACTCCTGGGCCTCGGTGCCCCAGAAACCACAGTCCAGAAGAAACTCTGCTCTCTCTCCCTTTCTCGCTGTCTTTCTCTCTCTCTCTTTCCCTCTTTCTCTCTCTTTCTCTCTTTCTCTCTCTTTCTCTAGCCAAGCATTGAGACACATAGACCACCCCTTTGAGATATTTCATGAGGTGCTGATGGGGAGGGCCAATGGTTCAGTGTTGGTGCTAACAGGGCTAGCTGTGGTGTGGTTTATCCGCTTTCTTCCTCTCGCTCTCTCTCATTTTCTCTCTCTCTCTCTGACCACTCAACCTCCCACTACCCCCTACTGACCACCCCTACGGTCCTCTTCTAGCCTCTCCTCTCCTCCAATCTACTCTACTCTAACACCCTCCCATGCTCAGGTTGTCTCTACCCATTACCTTGGTCGGACAAGCCAGGGGTTTGTGGGTACTTAGGAGTAGCCATGCTGAAATACAACGGCAAACTTAAAAATACACTTTTTCCTCCTGTTTCCTTGGCATTAGCTTCAGTGGATGTGTCTTTCTCTGCCTTGTTACATAAGGAACTGAGCCATGGACAATGCTCTGCTTGCTACTCTACTGGATTAATGAGGCAGATCTATTAACTGATGGTGGCAGCAGTGAATTAGTCACAGCTTAAATTGGACATTTCTATGAGTGGAAGTTCATTTGTTGAAAGAAGCACATAAGTCCAGCAGCTCATCATTGGCCTGCTTGTGTTGCGATAGCACCGCAAGTGCACATGCGTGGGATATCTCCTCCCTCTCTATGGCGATGAACCCTAGTGCTCCTAAGCCTCCAAAGACAAGACAATGATATTCAAGTTACACAACAGTGAAGATTGCATTTTCTTTCTGGGATGAGATTTCCCCTCCGTTCCACTTAGCCGGGGCTCTTCTTTATCCTTCCCTTTCATTATCATTCCTTGGAAGTGAGCGGCGTGAGATTGTAAGTCCTGCTCCAGTTGATAGAGGAGGACAGTGAGTGGGTATACAAGGACTTCTCTCCCTTTCCTTAGATACCCGCAGGACACGCACCTTAATTGGAGGGTCTTTTAAAAGATTCCTTCAAAGACGACTCCGCTCGGTCCAAAGCTCCAGCTCTTTAATGAGTGCTAGAAGTGACAAGAGCATGTCTGTATCATGTTGTACTTCCTCTCCTCACAAATGAGACTCTCCTTCTTTCTCAGTGTGTGACGGCCGTTATTGCCAAACGGTGGCCAATTTTTGTGTTTTAATTAAGGAAATTCATCATTTTTGTTAAAATACCTTCTTTTTTTTAATGAAAAAATATGATATCTTGAAAATAAAGCAGAATAATCACCATGGGTTCACTGTATTGCTAATGATAGTATTGCATTAGCATGTGTAATAGCATATCATGTGTAATAGCATAGCATGTGTAATAGCATAGCCCACTCTGTAAACAATATTAGAGTGATTTCTCAACGTCTGCGAGAGCAAAAAAAACGGACAGTCATCACACTAAATATTATTTAATATTTATTTAATATTTATTATTATTTATTTAAGAGTGTCAGTGTTTTTTGGTGGGCTCTCGCAGACTTTGAGAAACCGAAACGAGGCAAAGCATCATTCAGACATGGCGAATTGGGACTACAATTTGGAATATGTCCCCACCTTTAGTGCACCATATCCCTAACACGTGCCACTCTGAGGCAGATCTACATTTGTTTAGCCCTCAGTGGCTTGCCAACACCTAGCTTTCTGAGAATACACTATCTTCATCTGCCAAGTGTGACAGCTTCACATGCGTTTGAACTTTTCTTTGTACCTTTTTAAATGACATGCCGTTCTTCTCTTCTCTCACAGTGCTGTCACCATTTCAAAAAAAAGTTGAAATAAATAAAAGGGCACAACTGTGTGTTTGTGAAGCGCCATCATTAATATTTAAGCTTATTTATAATGATGTACAAACACGCTGTACAAACAGTCGTCAGCGCTGTAAAAGGGGAAGTAAACATTGTGAGATGAATGGCGACGACGTAACTCAGTCTCGGCATTCTACTTTACTACTGTAGGTGGATCAGAATTAGACAGCATGGCAAACCTAATGATCCTAAGAGGATTTTCTCTCTGCAGTGTGTGTGTGTGTGTGTGTGTGTGTGTGTGTGTGTGTGTGTGTGTGTGTGTGTGTGTGTGTGTGTGTGTGTGTGTGTGTGTGTGTGTGTGAGAGACATTTGTGTGAGTGTGTATGTACAGTATGTGTCTTTGTTTCTTCCTCTCCCATGGTGGGTCTGATGTGTGCATGCAAACACAGTGTCTGGAGGGAGACATGACAAAAACTCCCAGAAGCCTTTGAGGCATTATTTTCTCTTCTTCTTCCTCCTCCGCTTGCTGTTCTACTGGGAGAAGTTAAATCCAAACAAAGAGAGGCAAGGATGCTCTGTGTTGAAATCCATCACCCAGAGTTGATCTGTTCCCTAACCGTTTCTGTTGTACTTTTCATTTGACTTTCTGCAACTTTGATAAAGCATGTCATTAACACTGGATGAGAAATACATTACAGGTTTAATTTACCTGGTCAAATAGATTCACTTTGCAAGTGTCTGATTCTAAACGTGTTTCTACAAATTGCTGTTGAGGCTAGCTGGTCCTCACAGAATCCAATCGCACATTTCCTCATGGATTTATTTTCAAACACTGTATGTACAGTAATTATTAGACACTTCTGTTTCGTAAAGACATGATACATGACACCAATTATGTGGCTGTTAAAAGCTAATATCCTAACTGTCTCACTCCAAACAAGTGGCTAAACTTGAGACTGCGTTTGTTCCTTGTTGGCATCACAGTTTCAACTCTCACCTTGTGAAGTGCTCAATCTAACGGTAGCCTCAAATTCGCTCCTAGAATTCACTCTGTCACTGAAGTAGCTATAGCAGCAAGGGAGACAGAGGAGTAATGAGTGAGATTTGTATGAGTGAGATTTCTGTGCTGTAGCGTCATCACCTACACCAGTCAAACTCCTGTCCCTAAGTGAAGTGGTTAAATGTGAGAGTAATTGTGTTTAGTTTCTGGGACTGACATGTGGAGCTCCATGGAACCCATCTCCCTCCCAGTGACAGGCTTGGATCCCATCCCCTCTACCCCCCTGCCTCAGTCTAATTAGTCTGTGTAGCCCAGGGCTCATGTCCTACCAAGACCCATCCCCCCATCTACTTCCCAAGATGGCTCCCCTAAGAAAGATCCTTAATTGGGTTCTTAAGTCATAGTCTTCATTTTTAGTGGGGAAAGGCATCTGTGTTTTGTAGCTATCACCTCAGAAATCAGTTTGGATTATTCTCTCTCCCTTTCTCTCGCTCACTTGCTTTTTCTTTATCTCCCTCACACACTCACATACATTCTATTTTTCTCCAGCTCCCTCCCTCTCTCCCTGTTTATCTCTCATCTACCTTCCTCTCACTTTCTTTCTCTCATCTCCCTTCCTCTCACTTTCTTTCTCTCGTCTCCCTCTTCATCTCCAACTCTTTCTCTCCACCTCCCTTCTTTCCCTCAACTCTCCATCTCTCTTTCTCTATCCCTCTCTTCTCTTCCTCTCCATCTCCTCACTTTCTAACGCCCCATCCCCCCCCCCTCTCTCTCTCTCTCTCTCTCTCTCTCTCTCTCTCTCTCTCTCTCTCTCTCTCTCTCTCTCTCTCTCTCTCTCTCTCTCTCTCTCTCTCTCTCTCTCTCTCTCTCTCTCTCTCTCTCTCTCTCTCTCCTTTCCTCTAGTCTCTTCACATAATGAGGCTCCATAATAACCCAGCGGTTGTGCAGTTGTTTTGCTATCTCAGTCAAACAGCAGGATCACCCCATAGTGGGTTTCTAGCACCATTCACTTGTCTACTTAGACAGGGTAATGAGTATCATTTGGAGGAACAAAGCACACTAGCCCTCCAATCGGGTGGTCTGTCTTTTCTCACTACACCTCAGAAGAGAAGGATTTCACCGTTGTTTTAGGTCTTTTGTACATCCAGCCAGACAATTCCAGCTATTACTCATTTATTACATAGCTATTATACACATAACCACATGCCAGGCTAATAAGACACACACACACACACGGACACGGACACACAGACAAACACACACCAAAGACTCCCCACCCTAGCCCCAGAGCTGTACTGAATGTCCACGAGTCCCCAGGCACCACACTTCAAACAAGACGGTCGGTTACCAAGGAGACCGTGGTGGTTGTGGCCAAACAGCGGACGAGGTCGGCTCTCCCTACGGCCTGATAAGTGTTGACTGTGGAGAATGCCAGCTGCTAGTTTTATTTATTTATTTGTTTGTATTCTTCATTGGCTAAACTGGCTAGCAGTAAACCTGGCCTGAGGCCAAACAGGAAGGGATTACACCCCTAGTGGACATGCCAACAGTGGGGAATAAGGCTCACTCCAAGCAAAGGGGGACTGAGTCAATACTGGCTTGTGTTCGTCAACACACAATCACTACTCAGACGGGACCCAGGGAACGTAGTACTGGGACCGCATGGGCCTGCTCTGTCTGGTCGTAAGGGTGAACTTCACAGACACAGGTCATATATGATCAGTTTTGTTACAATATGTGGAAAACACAATAACACACCCTAGAACACAATGGCTATTTAGTGCTTTGTGGAATGGAATATAATTTGCCCAGTGCTTTGTGTTCGTAGTTCAGATACAGCATGACCCATATATGTGTCTCTTAAAGCAGCCCAGTGTTCATGTTTAAAGGTCAAATGGTTAATGGTCAAAGAGAAATACAAATAGCTTCTTAACAAAGAGCAAGAAATAATAAGACTGTCTGTCAGTGGTCTGAGTGGGGAGTGGAGGTTTGCAACTCTGTTTCTTATTGGTCTATTAACTCATGTATCTCCTGGTGGTGTCACCAGGCAGGCCAAAACTCCATCAAACCAAAACAGGCAGAAATTTCAGGCGGTATTTTCAAGCATTTTTATCATAATTTTCACAATTTCACAGTGATATTCCAACTTCATATTGTGGAAATATATATAAAACATAGGAAATCATGTTTTTGACTGCACTGGGCCTTTAACCTGTTATCTGTTCTGAGGCCTGTGAGGTCTTTGTCTCAGCATAGCTCAGCGGCAGCCTGCTCTGCTCTTATGCCTTAATTAAACTCCTGACTGATGACTAGCAGTGTGCTGCGGCTGGATCTCTGTGGTTTGGCGCTCCGCTTCCTCCCCGTGCTCCAGATGCAGCTATGTTAGCAGACTTATGACAGCTACAAGCAGAGAGGTAGTTTCAGCTCACACTGACTAGACATGGGGGGCTAGCCTCGGGCTGTTACGGTGACCGTATTACCGCTACACCGGTAATAGTCAACACACAATCACTACTCAGACGGGATCCGGTCATGAGTCTTGACGGCAGTCAAATACCACGTGATCGTTTAGTCACGGTAATTAGGCTTCTCCAAGCTCTGATGCTGCTGATGGTCATTAGTAGCCTACCAAACTTGTTAACTGCCTGGTACTCAACACTCTATTGTCCCTCTAATCACTCTGACATCAATGTAAATGTAATCGAAAATCTAATCAAACACTTCATGAAAGCCCATGAGCTCATGTTGCGCAACATTTCTATAGGCTATGCAGTATCTTCAATATGCATCTGGGATTTGGAAAGGACACTCGCAGTTGCATCCCCGATGTGTCACTTGTAGCCTGTGAGAAAGACCCGATCACATGACGGGCATTGGCTAATAAGAATTTAGCTATCTGAGAGAGCCATGTGAGTGAGAGGTGCTTCGGAGCATGCAGCCAAGAGAAGGGAATTATAATTATTATATTCAGCCCAAGAGCACAACGGCCACTGGCCGCAAAAGGCACAGATTATTGTGTTTGTCAAATTGTGAATGAGAGACTGATGAAGTGTGTGCAACCTGCACAAAAATAACAAAGCAGAGCACATGCCTTTCATGCAACTTTTTTCAAATCATCAGTACAGTCGCATCTTGCAGCCTTAGAATGTATTAAAAATCAAAACATATAACACAACTTTTGTATCACAACTAAAGTTGCATTAATAACTCTAAATAAAGCATATACAGTGCCTTGCGAAAGTATTCGGCCCCCTTGAACTTTGCGACCTTTTGCCACATTTCAGGCTTCAAACATAAAGATATAAAACTGTATTTTTTTGTGAAGAATCAACAACAAGTGGGACACAATCATGAAGTGGAACGACATTTATTGGATATTTCAAACTTTTTTAACAAATCAAAAACTGAAAAATTGGGCGTGCAAGCGACTTACAGCTGTAATCGCAGCAAAGGTGGCGCTACAAAGTATTAACTTAAGGGGGCTGAATAATTTTGCACGCCCAATTTTTCAGTTTTTGATTTGTTAAAAAAGTTTGAAATATCCAATAAATGTCATTCCACTTCATGATTGTTTCCCACTTGTTGTTGATTCTTCACAAAAAAATACAGTTTTATATCTTTATGTTTGAAGCCTGAAATGTGGCAAAAGGTCGCAAAGTTCAAGGGGGCCGAATACTTTTGCAAGGCACTGTAGGAGGACCTGTTTCTTTGATAACTGCTCAACACAATAGCCGCATGTGTGCACTCCCTCAAATCGTTTGGAGAAAATATCCTTTATATTTTATTCAGCTATGTTCAATTGTATTCTTCATACCATAAAATAATGCCACGGAATTCTAAGCACATATTGTTTTCCAAATGCACTAGTGTAGCCCACAGCCATATGGCATAGCCAGATCAGGGCCTAACATGAGGACAACTCGGAGTACTACATTTTCTTAAATTATGGATTTATTGTGATGGTGTAGGCTATATTATATAGATTTATTAGACTTTTTAAAATGTAGATGTTCCAAAGGTCTGCATCATTGGATTGTAGGCTATGCGTGGAAGCCAGGCCATACCAATTGTGTTTATGTTAATGAACAGTCAATTACCGTGAGACCTGCAGTTATTTGCTTGACAATCACCGGCTGACAAAATGTATTGACTGCCACAGCCCTAGGCTAGCTGCTACTGCTTAGACATGGGGAGGGCTAGCCACTACTGACTAGACATTAGGAGGCTAGCTGCTACTGCTTATACATTCTAGAGGGCTAGCCGCTACTGCCTAGACATGGGAGGGCTAGCCGCTACTGACTAGACATGGGAGGGCTACCGCTACTGACAAGACATGGGAGGGCTAGCCTCTACTGACTAGACATGGGGAGGCTAGCTGCTACTTCTTATACATTCTGGAGGGCTAGCCGCTACTGCTTAGACATGGGGGGCTAGCTGCTACTGCTTAGACATGGGAAAGACTAGCCACTACTGACTAGACATGGGGAGGGCTAGCCACTACTGACTAGACATGGGGAGGGCTAGCCACTACTGACTAGATATGAGGAGGGCTTGCCACTACTGACTAAACATGGGGAGGGCTAGCTGCTATTGCTTAGACATGGGGAGGGCTAGCCACTACTGACTAGACATGGGGAGGCTAGCTGCTACTGACTAGACATGGGGAGGCTAGCTGCTACTGACTAGATATGGGGAGGGCTAGCTGCTCCTGCTTAGACATGGGGAGGGCTAGCCACTACTGACTAAACATGGGGAGGCTAGCTGCTACTGACTAGACATGGGGAGGGCTTGCTGCTACTGACTAGACATGGGGAGGGCTTGCTGCTGACAATAGCAAAATGATGGATGTCTTGGATGGAACACTGGTCACTTCAATAATGTTTACATACTGTTTTACCTATTTCATATGTATATACTGTATTCTTGTCAAGGTCATCCTATTCAACTATTGCTATTCTATCCATGTATTCTTCAGATATACTATATATTCTATCCACATACTGTCCATAATGTCTATACATCCTATCATATATATAACATTTGATTTGATTTTGGATTTGATTTGGATACATGTAGCAGAAGAAATGGGAGTTAGAACTAGAATCTGTAGAATCCCTTGCTCATATGAATGTATGATTTAGAAGCAAGGTTAAGTTCATGTTCATACATTACATGGCCCAAAGTGAATTGTTTGGAAAGCCTGGGTTTTGGCTAGCGGTCGATCGATTATGATTTTTCAACGCCGATAATGATTATTGGAGGACCAGAAAAAGCCGATACCGATTAAATAAATGTAAAAAATATATACATTTGCAATAATGACAATTACAACAATACTGAATGAACTTATTTGAACTTAATAAAATACATCAATAAAAATCAATTTAGCCTCAAATAAATAATGAAACATGTTCAATTTGGTTTAAATAAATCAAAAACAAAGTGTTGGAGAAGTAAAAGTGCAATATGTGCCATGTAAAAAAGCTAACGTTTGAGTTCCTTGCTCAGAACATGAGAACATATGAAAGTTGGTGGTTCCTTTTAACATGAGACTTCAATTCCAAGGTAAGAGGTTTTAGGTTGTAGTTAATATAGTATTTATAGGACTCTTTCTCTCTATACCATTTGTATTTCATATACCTTTGACTATTGGATGTTCTTATAGGCACTATAGTATTGCCAGTGTAACAGTATAGCTTCCGTCCCTCTCCTCGCCCCTACCTGGGCTCGAACCAGGAACACATCGACAACAGCCACACTCGAAGCAGTGTTACCCATCGCTCCACAAATGCTGCGGCCCTTGCAGAGCAAGGAGAATAACTACTCCAAGTCTCAGAGCGAGTGACGTTTGAAACGCTATTAGCGCACATCAAGCTAACTAGCTAGCAATTTCACATCGGTTACACCAGCCATTAGGCTGATAGGCTTGAAGTCATAAACAGCGCTGTGCTTGCGAAGAGCTGCTGGCAAAACGCACAAAAGTGCTGTTTGAATGAATGCTTACGAACCTGCTGCTGACTACCATCGCTCAGTCAGACTGCTCTATCAAATCATAGACTTAATTATAACATAATAACACACAGAAATACGATCCTTTGGGCATTAATATGGTCGAATCCAGAAATTATCATTTTGAAAACAAAACGTTTATTATTTCAGTGAAATACGGAACCGTTCTGTATTTTATCTAACTGGTGGCATCCCTAAGTCTAAATATTCTTGTTACATTGGACAACCTTCAATGTTATGTCATAATTACGTGACATGTGGTTAAGGGCGCTGTACTGCAGCACCAGCTGTGCCACCAGAGACTCTGGGTTCGTGCCCAGGCTCTGTCGTAACTGGCCGCAACCGGGAGGTCCGTGGGGCGACGCACAATTGGCCTAGCGTCGCCCGGGTTAGGGAGGGTTTGGCCGGTAGGGACATCCTTGTCTCATCGCGCACCAGCGACTCCTTTGGCGGGCCGGGCGCAGTGCACGCTAACCAAGGTTGCCAGGTGCATGGTGTTTCCTCCGACACATTGGTGCGACTGGCTTCCGGGTTGGATGCGCGCTGTGTTAAGAAGCAGTGCAGCTTGGATGGGTTGTGTATCGGAGGACGCATGACTTTCAACCTTCGTCTCTCCCGAGCCCGTACGGGAGTTGTAGCGATGAGACAAGATAGTAGCTACTAACAATTGGATACCATGAAATTGGGGAGGAAAATGGGGTCAAATTAATTTTAAAAAACAAAAACAAAAATTATAATTACGTAACATTCTGGCAAATTAGTTCGCAATGAGCCAGGCTGCCCAAACTTGCATATACCCTGACTCTGCGTGCAATGAACGCAAGAGAAATGACACAATTTTACCTGGTTAATATTGCCTGCTAACCTGGATTTATTTTAGCTAAATATGCAGGTATACTTTTGTGTATTGATTTTAAGAAAGGCATTGGTGTTTATGGTTAGGTACAGTCGTCCAACGATTGTGCTTTTTTCGCAAATGCGCTTTTGTAAAATCATCCCCCAGCGTTGCATCGATGATATGCAACGCAGGACACACTAGATAAACTAGTACTATCATCAACCATGTGTAGTTAACTAGTGATTATGATAGATTTTTTTTTTATAAGATAAGTTTAATGCTAGCTAGCAACTTACCTTGGCTTCTACTGCATTTGCGTAACAGGCAGGCTCCTCGTGGAGTGCAATGAGAGGCAGGTGGTTAGAGCATTGAACTTGTTAACTGTAAGGTTGCAAGATTGGAATGAATGAGATGAGATGAAAACTTGAAATCGGGAGGACCACACTACATGTCATCTCGGGACTCCAATTTTATTTTGATATGATGGTTATTATATCACTATTTGCTCATAAAAGCATTTCCACCGACATTTTTCGCATAATGTCTACCGTATTTTGTGATGTCTACATTTGGAAAGTTTACAGACAAATGTTCTGTTTCCATCAGGCCTGTTGTGACATTTCTATCCAACATACTTTACTCGCATCAAAAGGTTGGATGGAAACCTAATTAGTGTTGTGAATTGGTGCTCATAAAACATGAGAACAAATGTTTAACATTTGAAGTATGGCTCTTTGAGGCCTAATGGAGCTGATGTTTTTCACCTGGCCTGGCCTAAGTGCTCTGAGTTGCCTGGCCTCACACTTGTATAATATAATTTCTCCTCGACTTTCCCCGAGATTCAGGGGTCCCCCAAGACCCAAGCTTAGAGACTCATTATTGTTCACTCTATCAGCTTTCTGAACACTCTATAAACGCAGAACTCTGGTTACAACCAATAAGAATGACAGTGTCAGATGATTTCTTAGTCCTGATAGAGTTTTGCCTATATGTATGTATTATCAACTAATTACTAGCCAAAAGTTTTGATAGATTTCATAACTATTTCATCACTCTTGACTGTCTGTTTTGGGTAGTTTGTAGATTAGATGTGTAGGAGTAAATGAGAGGTTCAAAATGGCCGCTGATCCGTTTGGCCTTTTCCTCCTCAGAGCTGATGTAACAGGCACACACACCTCTGTTGCCTTGCCGTACTGGACCGGTGCTATCGATGGTTACCAGAGGAATGGGAAACGACATAAAGAATGATTAGTTAATAAATCAACTCCCCAGCCTGCATGCACTTTCCCTCTCTCCCTCTCGCACTCTTTCTCTCACTCTCACTCCCTCTTCTTCTCTCTGTTAAATTCCTAAGACATGTTGCACCTGTTTGCATGGGTACACAGGTCCCCTGCCGGGCATTCTCCCCCCTCTCCTTCCTCTGCCCCCAAGGGCGTTGCAGGGATATGATGTAATCAGATGAAAGAAGGCGGATGGAGGGTTAACAGTGGCAGAGAGCCAGTCGATCAAGGAGAGAGAGGAAGAAGAAGAGGCTTCTCAGACACAGTATTCACTAGGGAGAGAGGCGGGTGCACATTATTGATCAGAGTAAAATTTAATTTAATGGAGAATTGACTACTAAGGGTTTTACCTTAGCTCTGCTGGTAAATGGGGCCTGCAATACAGCCTTATTGTGGAGCCCAGTGAGTGGTTGGGAAGAAGGACGATGGGGGGTAAGGGAGAGGGGAGAATGGGGGTAAGAAAATTGGGTGATTGGGGGGAGATTGGGGGTTGGGGGGAAAGGAGATGGGGTTAGCAAGGAGATGTGGGGTAATGAGTTTCGGGGATTGGGTCAGTCAATCTGTTATGAATTGTGCATTATGCAGAAATAGCTCTGCAATTTCAGTTTGTGACAAAACAAGTACATTAGAGTGTCTAGTTTGAGAAATGGACGCCTCACAAGTCCTCAACTGGCAGCTAGAAGGCCAGCATCCCGGAGTCACCTCTTCACGGTTGACGTTGAGACTGGTGTTTTGCGGGTACTATTTAATGAAGCTGCCAGTCTGTTTCTCAAACTAGACATTCAAATGTATTTGTCCTCTTGCTCAGTTGTGCACCGGGGCCTCCCAATCTTTCTATTCTGGTTAGAGCCAGTTTGAGCTGTTCTGTGAAGGGAGTAGTACACAGCGTTGTACAGATCTTCAGTTTCTTGGCAATTTCTCGCATGGAATAGCCTTCATTTCTTAGAACAAGAATAGACTGACGACGGCCTCCCGGGTGGCGCAGTGGTTAAGGGCGCTGTACTGCAGCGCCAGCTGTGCCATCAGAGTCCCTGGGTTCGCGCCCAGGCTCTGTTGTAACCGGCCGTGACCGGGAGGTCCGTGGGGCGACGCACAATTGGCCTAGCTTCGTCTGGGTTAGGGAGGGCTTGGTCGGTAGGGATGTCCTTGTCTCATCGCGCACCAGCGACTCCTGTGGCGGGCCGGGCCGGGCGCAGTGCGGCTGGTTGGGTTGTGTATCGGAGGACGCATGACTTTCAACCTTCGTCTCTCCCGAGCCCGTACGGGAGTTGCAGCGATGAGACAAGATAGTAGCTACTACAACAATTGGATACCACGAAAAAGGGGTAAAAATTCATAAAAAAATTTAAAAAATCTGGAGAATCAGCATTATTGGGTTCGATTACAGGCTCAAAATGGCCAGAAACAAAGTACTTTCTTCTGAAACTCGTCAGTCTGACGAGTTTCAGAAGAAAGTACTTTGTTTCTGGCCATTTTGAGCCTGTAATCGAACCCAATAATGCTGATTCTCCAGATATTCAACTAGTCTAAAGAAGGACTGTTGTATTGCTTCTTTAATCAGGACAACAGTTTTCAACTGTGCTAACGTAATTTCAATAGGGTTTCTAACGATCAATTAGCCTTTTAAAATGATAAACATGGATTAGCTAACACCACGTGCCATTGGAACATAGGAGTGATGGTTGCTGATAATGGGCCTCTGTACGCCTTTGTAGATATTCCATTAAAAAAAACTGCTGATTCCAGCTACGATAGTCATTTACAACATTAGCAATGTCTACACTGTCACACCCTGACCTTAGAGATCCTTATTTATTCCCTATGTTTGGTTAGGTCAGGGTGTGACTCGGGTGGGAGAATCTGTTTTCTATTTCTTTGTTGTTTTTTCCTAGTGTGGTTCCCAATCAGAGGCAGCTGTCTATCGTTCTCTCTGATTGGGGATCCTATAAAAGTTATCATTTTCCGTTTGGGTTTTGTGGGGTGTTGTTTTCCGTTTAGTATCTGTGCCTGACGGAAATGTTCGCTTTCGTTTTTGTATTCGTAATTTTTGTTTTGAGTGATTCTTGACAATAAAGATCATGAACACTTTCCACGCTGCGCTTTGGTCCACTCTTCCTTACGACGACGAGCGTTACATACACTGTATTTCTGATCAATTTGATGTTACTTTAATGACCCCAAACCTTTGAACGGTAGTGCATATTTGGCTGAATTACACTGAGTGAAGAGTTGCACACATTGGCCAGAAACTCTCTCTCTCTCTCTCTCTCTCTCTCTCTCTGTCTCTCTCTCTCTCTGACTCTCTCTCTCTCTCCCTCTCCCCCCCCTGTGGTCTCCACTGATATACAGACAGAACAGTGTCTCTCTTCCACTCTGTGGAGTTCAATATCCACAGAGGTAAAGGTATCATTTTCTTTTTACCTTTTTTTTCTCTCTTTCTTTCTTTTCTTTCTATTTCCCTCCAGCCTGCATGGCTGCCACTGCAACTGAAGTCGTTTAGCACCGTCCTTGAAAAAGCCCTCAGTGAGGAAAAACTCCTGGCATGTTTAAGGAAAAGGTAGAATGCAGTGTGTGTCAGACAGAGCTGAGACGGGGATGGGCGGGGGGTACTCCCCAGGGGGGGGTATTTTCCCCTGTAATAGCTGTTACGAGCCCTACATTATATCCAAGGAGCTACGTTCCTTTGGGGTCCAGACACACACACACACACACACATACATACATACACACAGACGAGAGAAAAACACACACACTCTCTCCCAACTGCTTTGCTCGTTCCATGTCAATATCCTGCCATTTGAAGTCACGTACTGCAGGGGCTTCTGTAAGTCGCCGAGGAGCCGGGCTGACGGGTACTGGGCCGCATTCATTAATAGGGTTGCCGTGCTCCTGTCCCTCCCCAGCAACGCCACGGATGTCTTCACCGGGGTATGAGGGGAGAGGGAGGGGTGGTCGTCCCGTGGGGAGTCTCCTCCCAGACTCACTTAAAGGAGCTTTATTTCACAGAGAGAAGAGAGGGAAGAGAGAGAGAGGAGAGGGAAACAGAGGAAAGGCCAGGGCCGGCTCTTTAGAAAGGAGTGCAGGGGCCCCGACGGGGGCCCAGGTGAGCCGAGGCTAACCCTTCCAGGGGTCACACTCCCTCCTGCCCCCCGTCAAACAGCTTATTATCCCACCTGTCGGAAAGTAATCGCTCCGGCTGAAAGGAAAGGTGTCGAGGTGTTTAAATGTTTTGTATGGAGGCACTTGAAAGGGTAAAGAGGGAGGGGTGGAGGGGAGTAATGGACGAGGCCTAGCCTGCCTGAGGGATGCTGCTATGTTGATAAGACTGAAGGTGACTGTAGTCAGTACATTGCTAAACTCACCTTCATGGCTAAGGCTGTAGGAGACACAACCTTTCATGGCTCAGGCTCTTTCCATGTTGTTTATTCAAATATAATTCAGTCTTACCCAGAGTAAGCGTTTGTGTATGTGTGTGTGTTTGAATGTCAGTGTTCATGTGTGTATAATCGGTGTCAGTGCGTGCATGCGTGCTGATGAGTGTGTAACAGGTGTGTCTTGTCCGTGCCAGTGTAGAGAGTCCAAGGCCGTGTTTTTAACAGGGTGCAGCAAGTGGGGCATGTGGTTTGCATTAAAGGGATTAGCAGTCACTTCAAAAGATGACCTGGATTCAGCCCACCAGGGACTCCAGTTACACCCCCCCTGGTCCACACTCCCTCCCTTTAAAAAAAACCTAGCTGGCACAGCTGTCCCCGCTACAACCACTCTCTCTCACCAAACCGGCGTGTGCGTGCGTGCGTGTGTAAAGATATTCAAACATCCTCAGAAATCCTGTACTTATTTTTCTGTAGTATATGACATTTCTCTAATTGCTACATCTGAATCGCAAGTGTAATTGACCTGTTGTTATTCTAATTAATATGGTGATTCATATATTCCATCACGGGTATTACATGGTAACTGTTGTTTCCATGGCCACAGCCATTGGTCTGATGTTGGCATTGTTGGTTGGGGATTGAGATGTTGGAGGGAGGGAGGCATTGTCAGCTCAGCAGTGACATGCCAGTAGAGGACTTCACCATATTTAACTCCAGGACATATTGATCCATATAACTATTGACTGCTGCTCGGTTTTGATTGGATTTGGGTAATGCAAACGCCACATAAACCCACAACATGACATTCACCACTCACAACACTACGTCAATCACTAACCCTCTGAAAAGCAATGGTGAATTCTACAGTATTAAAGTCTGCCTTGATGTGGAAAAATATTTATTTATTTTAGGTTATGAAAGTGTTCGAATTCAAACTTGCTAAATGGAAAAAAAATTGAATTAAATCAAATGTCCTTGTGTTGAATTTGATATTGATTCAGTAGTTTCATTCCTTTCTTTCTCTCTCGGTTATTCCTCCATTTCAGAACCACATGTTGACTCAGCACAGCAGTTAACCAGGCAGATTATCAGTGGACCTGAGGAGGAGAGGAGAACCATACGGCGAGGAGGAGAATCATGTCTGACCCGGTCGGTCCTCCAGCCACCTTCAGTGCAATATCCCACTGGCTCTTTTGCGCTGAACTTTGGATTCAGTTCACATCGGGAAGGAACATGTCACACACTAAAAAAGAAGAAAGACGGATGAAAGACAGAGGGGTGAAAAAAGGACAGAAAAACTTAGCTCTGGTCTTTGACTGGTTGTTATTTCAACAAAACTGGCCAACTATCTTTGTAAATAGAAATTGTTCATGTGTTGCTTAATAACTTCAGCTATATTGCAGTCTTATACAGTATTTGCCATTGTACAGTTCTGAACCGTTTGTCCCCAAAAAAAGAACTACAAAAAAATGACAATGCCACTGTCAGTCAGAAGAGGTGGAATTCATCAATAATGTGTTGGTGAAACAGGGTGCCAATGTGGGGTATTATTATGTAGGGAACAGGAAGTTGTGGTATGGTCAGTCAGGACCCTTTTCATCAGTGCCCATTTCCTGTATGTGGACACTATCCTGACCTGGTCACTCGTTACTGAAGCGGGTAGCGGGGTGCTTGATCACCAGCCGAACCTGAGATTGTGACATCACGGGTCTCATTCCAACATGGCTGTCCTTCTAGAAGACCAGCTGAGGACTGAATGGTGCATTTAATCTGGTCCTCCTGCCTGCGCAAGTTCGAATGAAAGGAAGAGAAAAAAAGAAGGAAAAACAGGATAGGGTTCTGATATATGCAAAAGCAGTGACACAGATTTGGAAAGGCCAGCTAGCTCCTCTGGTTGGCACGGGAACAGAGGCATTGTGAACCCCCTGTGTCTCCTAGAGCATTATGGGGGGGGGGGGGGGGGGATCTCCAGCCCACTGATTTAAACCTGTACAATTCTGTTATTAATGTTTACTGCTCGTTCAAGCCTGGAGATTACTGGAATTTTTTTCTTCTCGTTTTTGTTAGCTCTTTGTATTTTAGATTTTTTTGCAATGTGGAATACATCCATTTTGATTTGGGGTTGTTGTGGAGACTATACATGTATTACGTCTCTCTGTAGGGATGTGCTTATGAAACCTATGTCCTGGGCTCTCCTGAAGAGTTCCCAACTTATCCCCTTCCTTCCTCGTTTCCTGCGGTATCCCATTGCTCTGCTCTCTGCTCAAGCTGGAAGCCATTGTGGCGTTATTATACACCATTATAAATCAATCTGTTACAGATGTAGGATCTTAATTTGACCAGTTTTACAGCAGGAAAATCATTCTGCAGCAACAGGAAATGTGAATTATTGTGTGGATTATAATTCATTACCATTTTTGTAGCAGTTGATACATTTTTTGGTTAGGAAAAATCTATTCAAAATCAATTCAAAATCAAGTCAAATCAAGACAAACTTTAGAAGCCTTTTTAAATCTCGAGTACATTACAATATTTCATTTCCTGATATGCAGGACATTTCCTGCAACAACAAGGTGATTAAATTAAGATCCCACATCTGTAAATGTTTTTGCATTCATTGAACCTGAGATGCACTTTTGTATGAAACTTTAATGTTTTGACCTTTTGATTGAGAATTGTTCATACTCAGTTTACAGGAAACTAACCACCATCTCCTGCTGCAGCAAAAGGACAGTTCTCTTCTCTGATGTTATTCAAATGTTATTGTACAAATATGGAGTTCTGTATTTGGCAGACCTCATTTTTGTGTTGCACATGTGATAAAATATTAAACATGTATGAGAAAACGGCTCCTACGGCCCTTCATTTGTGTGTTCATGTGTTTGTGTGTATGTGCATTTGTGTGTTTGTGCTCACGTGTGTGTGTGTGTGTGTGTGTGTGTGTGTGTGTGTGTGTGTGTGTGTGTGTGTGTGTGTGTGGATCAATTAATTTGATTAAGTAACAAGATGGGCCCTTGACAGCATGAACGTGATCATCTTCAAAACCTTACTTTTGGATTTTTGGTTTTAAATCGAATTGCTTCCTTTTAGCCTAGTTAGACCTTTGTTTAACTAGGCAAGTCAGTAAAGAACAAATTCTTATTTACAATGACAGCCTACCGGGGAACAGGTTAACTGCCTTATTCAGGGGCAGAATGGCAGATTTTTACCTTGTCAGCTCAGGGATTTCGATCCAGCAACCTTTCAGTTATTGGCCCAATGCGCTAACCACTAGGCTACCTGCCTTTCCCTTGGTTCCACTGGGGCTTCTGCCTAACGAACAGCTGAGGATCTTAAGGGAGGTCTGTGTTATTAATGACTCCATTACCCATCACCCTGTGCGGTCCCATTCCACACACCCTCGCACCAGGCCTATTAGGGAGCCTGCAGCTCTCCAGGGGACCACTGGAAGGAAATTATGTCTGCACTGAATGGGACAAAGCCCCATATAGTAACATCTGTCTGTCTTTACAGATGATTCCTCATAACAATGAGATGAAAAACAGAAAGTCGAAAAATAACTGTTATGACCAGGGACATGAGTCCGTCATGAAAAAGTATACATTTGACTAAGATGTTGATAGTACTTGGGGTGGGATTCTGAAATACGTTTTGCTATGTTTTCAATAGGATGATCAATGCCACTTTTTTTCAAACCAAAATTAAGATTTGAAATATATCGATTAAAGAAGTCAGCGCTTGGGAATATTAATTTGTACATCGTATACTGTTTCTCCTGCTTGCTGTTTTTATATACCAATACAAGAACATATATAAACACATAGCACCTCCCTCTGGTCTGTCTGTAGGATGGTTGACTGCTCGCAGAAACAATCTTGTCCAGACAAGACTATTGATCACGATGGCGAAAAATGTCACTTTATCTGCGCACGTCAAGGACAATTACTTACACTGGATTCTCCTTCACCGTAACCTAATGAACACTTATTCGTATTGCTGATCAGGTATCTGGTTTGTATTACCCGATGTAGAGGTTTTATCTGCCTTTTGTTTGGACCCCTCTTCATTGTGCTTTTTTGACTGACAATCTTTCCCAATTGAAATGGAATCCCACCACATTCCAAATGCAGAAATGGAATGGAATAGATCTTTCCACCAGTGTTACAACAGATGTAGACTAACGGTGAAATGCTTACGAGTTAAAGGTTAAAAAAAAAATCTAAATAGAAATAGTGACACAAGGAAATAGCACAGTGAATAACAATAACATGGCAATATATAAGGAGTACCAGTACCAGTACCGAGTCGATGTGCAGGGGTATGAGGTAATTGAGGTAGCTATGTACAGAATATGTAGGGAGGGTTAAAGTGACAAGGCACCGGGATAGATAATACAAGGTAGCAGCAGCGGGTGGAAATTTGATGAGCTATTTAGCAGTCTTATGACTTGAGGATAGAAGCTGTTTAGAGTCCTGTTGGTTCCAGACTTGCCGTGCGGCAGCCGAGAGAACAGTCTAAGGCTTCTGTGGCTGGAGTCTTGGACTATTTTTTGGGCCTTCCTCTGACTGTCAAGCAGAACGCAAGCTGGGCAGCCATTAAACAACTTTGCTTGCGTCTTCTCATGCCAGCCACTTTTAATAAGCTTCAAGGGCATTCTAAACGGGTCCAGAACTTTGCGTTGCCAGAGATGGACTGGCCCACATCATCTATTACGTTAAATTGGGTGGCGGCCTCCAGCTCATATTTATGATTTAATTAAATTCACTTGTGAGGCGTATCATCGGAACCACTGTGGCCTCCCTTTCGCGAGCCAGCCTCAGCAATGAAAAACACAAACGCACATGTGCACTTACGCACATGCACTCTCTCTCACACACACAAACACACAAATGAATACAAAAATGTGTTTTTCTGTCTCCTGCCCAAGAGTGAGACTTTGTGGGCGCTTTGGCAAGGGCACTCTCAGGGGCTCGTTTAAAAGCAATATAATTACACAGATCCCAGTCGTCTCCGACAGCAAGTGCTGGACCATATGGCCTGCACGGCCTCTACAGAGATTGCTTTACTGGGCTGATCCTCCATAATATGTCTGCACACATGTACTGTGCCTCTAGAAAGTATTCACACTCCTTTTTTTTTACAGCCTGAATTTAAAATAACACATACACACAACAACCCATAATCTCAAAAAAAAATGTACTAATGAATTAAAAATGAAAAGCTGAAAATTATTCAACCCCTTTGTTATGGCAAGCCTAAATGAGTTCATGACGGAAAAAAAGTCACATAATAAATTGCATGGACTCTGTGTCCAATAATAGTGTTTAACATGATTTTTGAAGGACTACCTCATCTTTGTACCCCAAATATACAATTATCTGCAAGGTTCCTTCTTGCTTACCAAGAAGACGTGTTACAGTTTTGACTTAAATTTGCTTGAAATTCTAATGCAAGACCTGAAAATGTGTCACACCCTGACCTTAGAGAGCCTTTTTATGTCTCTATTTGGTTTGGTCAGGGTGTGATTTGGGTGGGCATTCTATGTTCTGTTTTCTATGTTTTTGTATTTCTACGTTTTGGCCGGCTATGGTTCTCAATCAGGGACAGCTGTCTATCGTTGTCTCTGACTGGGAATCATACTTAGAGAGCATTTTCCCCTTCTGTCATGGTGGAAAGTTGTCTTTGTTAGGAGTACTATGCCCTTGTAAGCTTCACGGTCGTTTTTGTAATTTCTTGTTTTGTTGGTGACATTTTAACAAATAAAAGAAAATGTACGCTCACCACGCTGCACCTTTGTCTCATTCCGACGACGGCCCAGAAAGACTCACAGCTGTAATCACTACCAAATGTGATTCTAACATGTATTGACTCGGGAGGTTGAATACTTATCTAATCAAGATATATTAGTGTATTAGTGTATTTTTTTTATGAATGTTTTACAAATGTTAGAAATCCATTTGAATCCCACTTTGTAACACAACAAAATGTGGAAAAGGTCAAGGGGTGTGAATACTTTCTGAAGGCACCGTACTGTACTTTCAGAACAAGAAGAATCAGCAGGAGAAGCTCTCTAGTCTGTTGACCTCTACTGCCACAGGCGCACTGTAGTGTATGATTCATGAAAGAATAATGAAACCTAGTTGGGTATGTATCCAGCATGCTGAAAAAGCACTGTTTTGGCTCTGCAAAAAACGCAAACACCAAACATCAGCATGGAACTCTTTCTTTGCTTCTTTGTGCTCCCTTAGCATCTCCTTACTGTCATTTCTTCTTCTTTTGTGGAAGAAAAATGATTTTGTGAAAACTGACCAGGGTTTAGGCTGAGCATTCCTCTCACTGAAGGGGACCTGGGAGACCTCTTATGGCATTCAATATGTGCGCCCAAGCGTGAGATCCAGATCCATTTGGCCGGGGAATCCGTGGGGACAGTCTAGGGTAACCCAATCTCTCACACTGCTCCCTAACTCTCCTGCTCCCTCGCCCAGAGAGCCATCTTTTCACTCCAAAACTGTGTCAGCAAAATGGACGTCATTGACTCTCCATGTCCAATTGAATCTGGGGAAAAAAGGGGCCTCCTTTGTTATTTTTTTCCCAATTCACTGTATTTTCGTTTTCACTTCTTTCTCTGGTGAATGTTTTGTGTCAAACTTGAAATGTCTAGTAATATACTCTATATTTTAGTGAGTGTGCCCCATATAGAAAAGAATCACGAAAATCAAATGAGAATATTTAATGGCAAAATAAGATTATTTGTAATAAGTAATCTACTAAGTATTTGGTAAGATACTGTTTAGCCTTGTACATGTATGTCAGTGGTGTATTTGTATACGTGTTAACTTACATGACTTATGTGACAAACACAATTGAATACATGACTGTGATCATTTTCCTACATAAAGTGCTGCTTGAAAGTATGTGAACCCTACAGGGCTGGTCATGATTTTCCTATAAATATATTAAAATAAAGATATAAAATCCTTATCTAAACCCCAATTTGTAATAAAGAAATTCCAATTAAATGACAGAAACAAAAAAAATGATATATTTTCATTGTTTATATAACAAAAGTGGTTAATTTAACAGAAACTCAGATTTGTGTGTGAACCCCTTCAGTCGATAGCTTGTGGCACCTCCATTAGCAGCGATAACTTAGAGTAAACATCTCCTGTAGCCGGTAATCAGTCTCTGACATCTGTTTTGAGGGATTGTTTCCCACTCCTCCTTACAGAACTTCTTACAGCCAATTGAATGAGGTTTGAGTAGTGTCTGGCATGAACTGCCCGCTTCAGGTCCTTCCACAGCATCTCGATTGGATTTAGGTCAGGATTTTGACTTGGCCAATCCAAAAATTAATCTTCTTTCTCCTGAGCCATTCTTTGGTAGATTTACATGAATGGTTTGGGTCGCTGTCTTGTTGGACGACCCATTTTCGGCCCAGCTTTAGCTCCTTGACTGATGGTCTGACGTTCTGTTCCAGAATCTCCTGGTTTACCTCAGAATTCATGGTTCCCTTAATGATGCGGAGTCATCCAGGTCCAGAGGAGGAAAAGTAGTTGAGATCTTGACATTCCCACCACCATGCTTGACTGTTGGAATAAGGTTCTTTGGGTGGTAGGCGGTGTTGGGTTTTCGCCAAACATAGTGGTATAGATTGTGACCAAAAAGGTCCATTTTGGACTCATCGGTCCAGGGAATGGTCTTCCAGAATGCTTCAGGTTTGTCCAAGTTGTCTCTGGCAAAGTTAAGACGGGCAGTTTGGTTATTTTCTGACTGCAGAGGCTTCTTCCTAGCAACCCTCCCATGAATGGCATTTCAATTCAGTGTTCTTATTGTTAAAGCATGCACAGTTACCTGAGATGCAGCAAGGGAGGTCTGCACATCTCTAGATGTTATGTTTGGGATGACTTTTACCTGATTTATTATTGTTCTTATGGCTCTTGGGGATTTTTTGGAAGGGCGTTTACTTCTAGGCAGAGGTGCAGCCATTTTAAATGCTCTCCATTTGTAAACTACTTCCCTTACAGTTGCACTGATGGAGCTTACATCTTTTTGAGATTATTTTATAGCCTTCCACAGAATGATGTGCTCTCACGACCCTGAGATCTCCTTTCCTCTCAGCAGGGTGTGCATTGGCTGGGTAATACAAAACTGACCAGGTTTCTTATCTCTATTTATCAGAGTCCCGCCCAAACTCTTTCCTAACGATCTCTCCTTTGATTGGTTCATTTGGTACCCAATTATTTACCCACCTGATTCTACTTACCTACTTGATTTAACCAATGCAACTTGGGGTTCACTTATTTTTGCACCTGCACTAATTCTTTTTTGATTTTGTTTTTCTACTACACGCTTGATTTCCTCTACACCAACATATGGTATTGGTAAATAGAAACCTGTTATGTCAGATCAAAAAGACTGGTTCGGATTATTGAAGATTTCATGGTAAAAACAAATAAAGGGGTTCACGTACTTTCAAGCAGCACTGTATATATGGTATGACGTTTGAGCATAGCCGCAGGAAGTAGGGGTGCTGAGCATCCCCTGAAAAATCGTAATAAAATGAAATAATTATATATATATATATATATATATATATATATATATATACAGTGCCTTGCGAAAGTATTCGGCCCCCTTGAACTTTGCGACCTTTTGCCACATTTCAGGCTTCAAACATAAAGATATAAAACTGTATTTTTTTGTGAAGAATCAACAACAAGTGGGACACAATCATGAAGTGGAACGACATTTATTGGATATTTCAAACTTTTTTAACAAATCAAAAACTGAAAAATTGGGCGTGCAAAATTATTCAGCCCCTTTACTTTCAGTGCAGCAAACTCTCTCCAGAAGTTCAGTGAGGATCTCTGAATGATCCAATGTTGACCTAAATGACTAATGATGATAAATACAATCCACCTGTGTGTAATCAAGTCTCCGTATAAATGCACCTGCACTGTGATAGTCTCAGAGGTCCGTCAAAAGCGCAGAGAGCATCATGAAGAACAAGGAACACACCAGGCAGGTCCGAGATACTGTTGTGAAGAAGTTTAAAGCCAGATTTGGATACAAAAACATTTCCCAAGCTTTAAACATCCCAAGGAGCACTGTGCAAGCGATAATATTGAAATGGAAGGAGTATCAGACCACTGCAAATCTACCAAGACCTGGCCGTCCCTCTAAACTTTCAGCTCATACAAGGAGAAGACTGATCAGAGATGCAGCCAAGAGGCCCATGATCACTCTGGATGAACTGCAGAGATCTACAGCTGAGGTAGGAGACTCTGTCCATAGGACAACAATCAGTCGTATATTGCACAAATCTGGCCTTTATGGAAGAGTGGCAAGAAGAAAGCCATTTCTTAAAGATATCCAAAAAAAGTGTCATTTAAAGTTTGCCACAAGCCACCTGGGAGACACACCAAACATGCGGAAGAAGGTGCTCTGGTCAGATGAAACCAAAATTGAACTTTTTGGCAACAATGCAAAACGTTATGTTTGGCGTAAAAGCAACACAGCTGAACACACCATCCCCACTGTCAAACATGGTGGTGGCAGCATCATGGTTTGGGCCTGCTTTTCTTCAGCAGAGACAGGGAAGATGGTTAAAATTGATGGGAAGATGGATGGAGCCAAATACAGGACCATTCTGGAAGAAAACCTGATGGAGTCTGCAAAAGACCTGAGACTGGGACGGAGATTTGTCTTCCAACAAGACAATGATCCAAAACATAAAGCAAAATCTACAATGGAATGGTTCAAAAATAAACATATCCAGGTGTTAGAATGGCCAAGTCAAAGTCCAGACCTGAATCCAATCGAGAATCTGTGGAAAGAACTGAAAACTGCTGTTCACAAATGCTCTCCATCCAACCTCACTGAGCTCGAGCTGTTTTGCAAGGAATGTCTCTCGATGTGCAAAACTGATAGAGACATACCCCAAGCGACTTACAGCTGTAATCGCAGCAAAAGGTGGCGCTACAAAGTATTAACTTAAGGGGGCTGAATAATTTTGCACGCCCAATTTTTCAGTTTTTGATTTGTTAAAAAAGTTTGAAATATCCAATAAATGTCATTCCACTTCATGATTGTTTCCCACTTGTTGTTGATTCTTCACAAAAAAATACAGTTTTATATCTTTATGTTTGAAGCCTGAAATGTGGCAAAAGGTCGCAAAGTTCAAGGGGGCCGAATACTTTCGCAAGGCACTGTACATACACAAAAACACATTCTAGGCTATTGATTAGAACTTAGTATAACGAGCCAACACACTATGGTGCATGTTACCCAAAATGGGGATTTAAAAGAGTGAGAAAAAGAGAAAGTACACGAGAGAAATATACATTTGGGTGAATTTGTCAGCTATGCTTATTCTAACCCTAGCCTTGCCCCAAACTGCCGCTCTTATGGGTCAGAATATAATGTTGTAATTACGCGGGGAAGGTCTCTGTGGATTCTCCGCGTGGACAGTTCAGGCTGCTCAATGACGCACTTCTCCAGCGCAACTGGAAGGGATCTTCTGAGGACAGACAGCTCTGTAGCTCAGAGCTCACAGCGTATGAATGAAACAGTGTAGATATCACAATTCGATGGGAGGTGGAGGCTAGGTGGTTCGACTTGAATTCACCCGCTTAGACACAGCTACTCATCCGTAGCTTGGGTAGAAAAATATTTATTTGTCTTCAAACATGTGTTGCGTTTTGGGTTCGTTGACTTTTTAGACCTCGGCTGCAGCTTGGGTCACTTAGTCTTATCTGTAAATTCTTCACTCACAGGTTTTACACCCTCTGGTCAGAAGTGGGCGTAACCGCCTTTAGGGCAATTCTCTGGGCGTACCAAGTTAAAAGGTAAGGTCTAGATTTTACTCAAATCCAATTTTAGACAACTAACTTCACCTTTCATCTTTACTAAAGCATTCTCTTTGATTTGGACATTTTCCACACAACGTACAATGTATAAACATCAAACATATACTTGGTAAACTGTTGACGTTACAATGTTTTCGTAATAACGTAATCTATTAACCTTTAATAACAAAACAAATTACATACATTTTTCATTTTCCATCTATCGTCATGACCACCATTGTGGCTGATGGAAACCATTGTTCCAAAGTCCCTTTATTTCATGTTTAATGTTCTAACCCTAACCCTAACCCTAACCCTAACCCTAGTTCTCCATAGTAACAGGACAAAAGGAATTTGTCTGTGGCCTAAGATTTCCCATGGGCGTGAGGGGTCATAAAACCCCCACATCTTCAGACCCCCAGATCTCTCCTCCTCTGTTGGGGTTGAGAGATAATCTGTAGGGTTGTGGTCTCCTGTAACCTGACCTGATCAGGACAGTCATGACACTGCGTTGTCTTGGCTGTGTGCTTAGGGTTGTTTTCCTGTCAGAAGGTGAAACTTTCCCCCAGTCTGATTGCTCTGGAGCAGGTTTTTATCAAGGACTTTGCTCCGTTCGTCTTTCCCTCGATCCTGACTAGTCTCCCAGTCCCTGCACCACTGAAAACTGTTGTTCTGATTAAAGAAGCAATAAAACTGGCCTTCTTTAGACTAGTTGAGTATTTGGAGCATCAGCATTTGTGGGTTCGATTGCAGGCTCAAAATTGCCAGAAACAATGAACTTTCTTCTGAAACTCGTCAGTCTATTCTTGTTCTGAGAAATGAAGGCTATTCCAATGTGAGAAATTGCCAAGACACTGAAGATCTTGTACAGGGCTGTGTACTACTTCCGAACTGGCTCTTACCAGAATAGAAAGAGGAGTGGGAGGCCCCGGTGCACAACTGAGCAAGAGGAAAAGTACATTAGAGTGTCTAGTTTGAGAAACAGATGCCTCACAAATCCCCAACAGGCAGCTTCATTAAATAGTACTTGCAAAACACCAGTCTCAAAGTCAACAGTGAAGAGGCGACTCTGGGATGCTGGCCTTCTAGGCAGAGTTCCTCTGTCCAGTGTCTGTGTTTTTTGCCCATCTTAATCTTTTCTTTTTATTGGCCAGTTTGAGATATGGCTTTTTCTTAGCAACTCTGCCTAGAAGTCCAGCATCCTGGAGTGGCTTCAGGACAAGTCTCTGCATGTCCTTGTGTGGCCAAGCCGGAGCATGGACCAGCCGGAGCTTGGACAATTCTGCAGAGACCTGAAAATAGCTGTGAAGTGACGCTCCCCATCCAATCTGACAGAGCTTGAGAGGATCTGCAGAGAAGAATGGGAGAAACTCCCCAAATACAAGTGTGCCAAACTTGTAGCGTCATACCCAAGAAGCCTTGAGGCTGTAATCACTGCCAGAGGCACATCAACAAAGTACCAAGTAAAGGGTTTACTTATGTAAATGTTAAATTTAAATTTTTATTTGCAATAAATTTGCAAACAATTCTAAAAAGCTGTTTTTGCTTTGTTATTGTGGGGTATTGATGATGAAAAATAAATTTTTTATAAATTTTATAATAAGGCTGTAAAGTTTCAAAATGTGGAAAAAGTCAAGGGGTGTGAATTTTTTCTGAATGCACTGTAGTTACATTTCTCCAGCCCCATCCCTCAGCTGTTCACCAAAAACTTCGATTTTTGGTTGAGATGGATATGTGAATCCAACACATCTGTTATTCATTTGTAGACCAACTGGATATTGAATTGTGTTCAAAGGGCTCACTCCGCCACTTTTCAACCTCATATTCATCATCTCCAGCACCATACCCGTGTCTACATATGAGAAAACAACACATTTAAACATGTTGTAGTAAAACTAAATAAAGTCATTTCTACCCAATGACATCATCAAAACATTCTATAAATAGTGATTTGCAGTGAAGTAGATAAAGGGCTTCATTGCCAAAATCATTAAGTATCCCTTTAAAAGAAGATTGTTGTAATATCTGACTTATATAGGTAGGTAACCTGTGGACATACCATTGACAAAAGTTTCCCTTTAACTGTGTATGTGTATTTGCTGCTATATGTATTACTCACAAGTTCCAGGTAGAACATGTAGTCATCTTGTTAGATTCTTCTATATCTTGAGGGTCATTGGCTCTCAGTGAGATCCATCTTTACAGGAAGTCTTAAAGATAAAAAAAAAAAAAGACTAATCACATTGACTTAAAACAAACATAGAAACTTAAGGCCTATAGAAGTGTGGATGGCAAGAACAAAAATATCGCAACATCTCAACGTCTCAGGTGATAATTGGACCAAAAAAAAGTGTAGCTGTGTATATCCAATATCAGTACATGGTGTTTTGGAGGAGATTCACAGAAGCTTGGCAACAGAGAAACACCTGCCCCATGCAACACCATGTGCTGTCTTCCTCTAATACACATGACAGCACAGGCACTATGATGCATCACTACAATACTACTACAGTGTAACAAATATTACCTCAACTGTCTGTAATACAACGATCCATCATAATGTTAAATGAACTGATTTTATTGGAGATATCGATGTAGCTTGGCCCTATGTGATCTAGAGTTCAGCTTACTCTTGAGCTGTGTTCTTCCCACTTACACAGTTAGCTAGCTGTATGTACGCCACATTATTGATATACAGTTCTCTCTCTCTCTCAAATTTCTCTTTGTCTTTATCCTTACCTCCCCATCACACTGGCATGCAGGTGCCAAGAGACCTCCTGTGGGTTTGACCCCACATAGTCTATATTTCATTGCTTGGTGTTTAATTCATTTTGGAGAATAAAAAATATAATCCTGTTTTAAGTGCCTGGCTGTCTTGTTGGGTCTGCTAGGGCAGTGTGGTAGGATGGGAGATGATGACTGGAGGGAGAGACTCACCTTCAGCTTCTCCCAGTTCAGGAGGCAGGGGGGATCATTAGCCATCAGGGCCGCGGGAGGGAAGGGGGGGGGGGGGGGGGGGGGGGTGGACAAAGGAGGGAAGAGCCGATCACTTGCCTTCGCATGGCCTCTGCTCTGAGCCTGAGTGAGTGGGAGAGTAGGAGAGAGCCAAGCAAGAAAACAACAACTTTAGTAATATGGGCATATATACTGTAGATAGAGAATGTAAGACAGAGAGACAGACACAGCAATACTGAAGATAGAAAGGGTATGGTTTAGCTGTATTCGGGCTAATGCAACTTGAATCATTCATTCCATGGTATTATACAATATGTTTGATTGAATGCTTTACCGACAGAGGGGGGTAGGCCCTAACACTACAATGGAGATGTTTTTTGTTGTCTTATTTTTGTCTCTGTTTGTTTTGCCTTATTGAGGTGGGGCAGAATGGGAGCTAATCGCATTGCCTCATAATACCAGTTAGTTTGTCATTTGTTTTCCTTCATGTCTTGTGCTTATTGGTGAACTAGGAAATGCTCTATAATGGTGCCTCGTGGGACATAAAGGCCTCATTCCCCCTGCTTCTGTCTTTCAATGTTCTCTCACTCTCTCTATTCCCTACTTTCTCTCACCCTAATTTTCTTCATTGCTCCCTCTTTTCCGCTCTATTCCCGCTCTCCTTAGCGCTCTTATTTCTCTCTCCATCTCCCCTTTTCCTAACCCCTCTCTCTCTCTCCCTCCGCCGCTCTCCTCTCTTGCATATCTTGTATTGTAAACAGCTCACAAAAGCGTGACAAGGTCTCCGTGCTCCCTCCGCTTCACTCTCTGTTCTCCCAGCTATTTGTTATTGTCGATCCTCCGCTATCGTGTTTGTCTCTATCGCGCTTTTCTTCATTCTTCTTTTTTTTCTCCTCTCCGCCTCGTCAGAAAAGCAAAAGTTAATTAAATATGGAACGAGACGGAGCAGCATCTCTTTAAACCATCATGTCATTAAAATGGCATCCCTCTGAGATCAGCTTAAAAGGAGTCGGAGAACAATGTCAGATATTTATGGGCCTGGTTATGTAAACATGCTCCCTTTATTCTCTATGTATATTTCATGTAATTATCATTTTTGTAGCGCCTCTCCCCCGTGACATGTAGAGGCAAGGAGTTACTGGGAGAATGTCATTAGAAGAGAGTATTGTTACAGCGCTGATATTATACTGCTATTGAGTATACGTTTGGCTACATTCCCGGACTCACAGAGGAAGGTTTTTACCTATATTTGAGATAAATACTTTTGTATCTGACTCATATCTCTGTCTCTCTGTCTGGCACGGGACTCAAGCTCAATTCACTAATCTGTCCCTTTACAACAACAGACTGAATTTCTCCATCTGAAACAAATCGTAAATGTCCTACAAATAACTTTAACCTATCCTCAATTGACTAATCAAATAAAACCAGCGGACCCCTCACCTCACACATGATATATCCACCTATAAAGAACAGAGATCTAGTGCACTGTGAACTAGCTCCTACAACAAAAGCTATACATTGGCTCCATCATGCTTGAAGCCCTCTGTCTGTCTGCAACTGCCAGCTGATGGAAGCTGCTAATTAAGAGGGCCGGAGAGCCAGTGGGGCAACTGTCTTAACACTACAGGCCCCCGTGTTGCTCTAGAGTAGGACGCTGGGCCTGGACCCTATCACAACTCATAACAATGGTGCTGTGGAGAGGAGACAGGGGAGAAGGGAGACAGATGACAGGGGAGACACTAGAGTAGAGTACGATGGGTCTGGACCTCTTTTACAACTCAATGGTGCTGTGTATTATTTGACCCTGCTGGTCATCTATGAACGTTTGAACATCTTGAAGAAGGTTCTGGCCTTAATGGCCATGTACTCTTATAATCTCTACCCAGCACAGCAAGAAGAGGGCTGGCCACCCCTCAGAGCCTAGTCCCTCTCTAGGTTTCTTCCTAGTTTCCTGCCTTTCTAGGGTGTTTTTCCTAGCCACCGTGCTTCTACATCTTCACTGCTTGCTGTTTGGAGTTTTAGACTGGGTTTCCATATAAGCACTTTGTGACATCTGCTGATGTTAAAAGGGCTTTATAAATACATTATATTGATTGATTGATTGATGGAGGGGAGACAGGGGAGAGGGAGGAGGGGAGCGGGAAGACAGGAGAGACAGGAGTGGGGAGTCAGAGGAGAGGGGATGTAGGAGACAGGAGAGAAGGGAGACATGGAGAAAGGGGCTATTTCTCAAGGAGATCTGAGGTTCCTTCTCCTGCAATGCTTCCATCGGCTACTTCTCTCTGCCAGTTTGAGAAGCAGGTGAAGAATCAAGGAATACAGTGCATTCGGAAAGTATTCAGACCCCTTGACTTTTTCCACATTTTGTTACGTTACAGCCTCATCTAAAAGATTGCCCTCATTAATCTGCACACATTACCCCATAATGACAAAGCAAAAACAGGTTCTTATACATTTTTGCAAATGTCTCAAATAAAAACTTAAATATCACATTTACATAAGTATTCAGACCCTTTACTCAGTACTTTGTTTAAGAAACGTTGGCAGCAATCACAGCTTTGAGTCTTCTCATATGGCGCTACAAGCTTGTATTTGGGGAGTTTCTCCCATTTTTCTCTGCAGATCCTCTCAAGCTCTGTCAGGTTGGATTGGGGAGCGTCGCTGCACAGCTATTTTCAGGTCTCTCAAGTTTTGGGGCTCTGGCTGGGCCACTCAAGAACATTCAGAGACGTGTCCCGAAGCCTCTCCTGCGTTGTCTTGGCTGTGTGCTGAGGGTCGTTGTTCTGTTGGAAGGTGAACCTTCGCCCCAATCTGAGGTCTCGACACAATCCTGTCTCGGCGCTCTAGGGACAATTCCTTCGACCTCATGGCTTGGTTTTTGCTCTGATATGCACTGTCAACTGTGGGACCTTATATATACAGGTGTGTACCTTTCCAAATCATATCCTATCAATTGAATTTACTACAGGTGGACTCCAATGAAGTTGTAGAAACATCTCAAGGATGATCAATGGAAACATGATGCACCTGAGCTAAATTTCGAGCATCGAGCAAAAGGCCTGAGTTCTTATTTAAATAAGGTATTTCATTTTTTATATATATATATTTACACATTTGCAAACATTTATAACACCTGAGGAAAGAACCAAGGGGAGTTACAGATATAGGGAAGATAATCAAGAGGGTGATGGAGTCCAGGTGAGTGTCATGAGGCGCTGGTGTGCTTGACGTTGGTGACAGGTGTGCGGGATAATCAGCAGCCTGATGACCTAGAGGCCGGAGAGGGAGAATACGTGACACCGATTCCGCATTTGGTTAATGATGTTTGTCCCCAATGTGACACTGTAGACGTGGAAGCCTATTTCACTTCCTCAAAATCCACAGAGTTAATCTTAGATAACTCAAGAAATCTGTAATTCATTTTGACAGTTTTGCCGAGAACGTTTTAGTTGCACAATTTTACATTTAACCAAGGAGTATGGTGCAGTATTTCTCATGTTAAAAAATGTGTGATGTGTTGTCTTATGTCAAATTACTGGGCAGGTCTGTCTCACTGTCTATGCTACTGGATAGAAAGAAATCACTGCAGCTGTTCACCCCATTTAGTGGACGTGTACATCATCAAATCACATGTACATCATCAAATCAAAACCCAAACGTAATTTACCCATTGTGACGCACGGATGTTCCAAACTCTGTTTTAGAAGAGACAGACTTTATGACACTAGAATAGCTGTTTCTGACTCATATCGATGCCACATAGGCCATTTTTAAAGGGATTCGTTGCTTTTTAAAGGCAGTCGCTCTTTAACCATGTCTGATTAGGGACAGGATGATCCATGCACGTCTACTGACTGTGAATCTGTCATTTCACCTCTAGTTATCAGGAGAGAAAAAACAGCTCTCCTCTTGTTTCACCTACCAGTGAAGTAAACCTGCCGTAATGCCATTCAATCTGACCCCTCACATCACCATGCAGTAAACCTATGTGAACCGCAGTGTTATAAAGTCGTCTGCAATAACCACAGCAGAATTGCTTTTAATCAACGTCTGAAATGAGGGTGACTGGAAGCGTCGCCCCATGCTGATTAAATGTAATTGTTTAATTGCCAAGTGCTGGGAACCCATCCTAAGAGGATTCCAATGGAATTATTTAAGCTCCAGTCAAGAAATACTGTGTCCAGGAAAAGAGGAAGGAAGGAATACGGAAAAGGGGAAAAATGGCAGAAAAAAAAATTGAGGATAAAATTATTTCATTTTTTTCCTGCCGAAGAAATATTGACTGTGGTTTAACTTTCAGTTGGACGATACGTGAACAGCCTGGGAGCAACAATGCACATCAGCGACTCTGGCCAATCACCAAGCTCAAAGGAGGACAGGTTACACAGGCCATGTGTAGGGTGAAGGAGGAAGGCCTCGTTTCCCTCTTGAGTCTGGCCATTCCATTGTATTTTATTTTCCCTTTTCACTGTCCACCTCAAGGTGCTTTGGCTTTCATACTATATCTATTGACATTTTAACTACGTCTGTGTACTTAGATGTCTCTTAAGGAATTCACCATCAATAATTATGTTACCTTGAATCACAGGTAAGTTATACTTCATTTACAGGTACAATTCCTGCTTTTGCTGGTGTCAGGACTGAATATGTTGGTCATTGGACAGAAGTGTTCAGCATGAAGTCATTGTATCCAATGTCTTACGCTTGTGTGGAAAGGCTTCTGAGGGGTTAACTCCTGAAACGTTCTCGGGAAAGGGGTTATGTACGCATAGAAACAGAGCACATAGAGCAGATATACAGCTTCGTCAACTTTCTTTCCATGATAATGACAGATCGACAACTCACATTTCTCTATGTGAATTTGGTCAGGTCGATCCTAAAAAGTTGCATATTGCAGCTTTAACTCTTGATTTACATCATCATCAATATTCGGTTTGGTTGGCTAATAGCCTATGCGCAGCAACACTTCATCATGTATTTCCTTATAGAATCATAGTTGGAAGGGTGTCGCCCAGTGCTGCAGCACCCCTGATCAATTGAAATACATTTGCCAAAGTTATAGAACTACTGCTGTCTGTTCAGAAAGAAATGAAATCATTCAGAATAGCCTACTACACCATGAGTAGGCCTAGAATTTAGCCACAGAGGATCAATAGCTTAGTTTATTTTTATTGGGCTAGCTGTGGATTGTGTGTAGCCCAATAACAAGGCAAAGCCCACAGTCGGGAACACACGGCAAAACTGTCAGTGAAGAAAAAAACGAAATGTGTGCAAGACCGACTCTGGGAAACCAACTTTATGCCACAAAACAAGCGTGAGGATTATAATAAAGGTACATTTTTCCCTCTCATGTATTCCGGTAGGCCAAGGTTTCCCAGAGTCGGTCTTGCACACATTTCGTTTTTTCCCCCCCTAGCACTACACAGCTGATTAAAATAACCAATTCATCATCAAGTTTCATTATTTGATTCCGCAATGTAGTGTCAGGGGGAGAAAGAAAAAAAAGGTGCACCCAGGGCCCGGACCAAGTTTAGGAAACCCTGCGGTACATTACCTCAGAGCTCTTCAGGTCACCCTCTTGCACCTCCTGATTTACAAATTAAGCACTGAACACAGGCGGCTAACCACCATATGCATAGATTACAAAAATGTCCACACTAGCCACCTGCAACTCACCCATATATCATGCAGATTCTAAATATAATTAGGCCATATTATGAAGTTAGTATTTAAGAGCGTTAAAGATATATCTCAATTAGTTTTAAAAAATGATTGCGCTAGCTTTACATCAATCATCAACGTCAGTGATCAGCTGATAGCCCACCGTCTTTTTCAGATGTTAATCAAGACTTGAGGAGGCACTGTAACTACACTGAACAAAAAAATATAAATGCAAAATGTAGGTTAAAGTGTTGGTCCCATGTTTCATGAGCTGAAATTAAAGATACCAAAAATGTCCGATACTTACAACACTCTTATTTCTCTCAAATCTTGTGCACAAATTTGTTTACATCCCTGTTTTTGAGCATTTCTCCTTTGCCAAGATAATCCATCCACCTGACAGGTGTGGCGTATCAAGAACCTGATGAAACAGCATGATCATTACACAGGTGCACCTTCTACTGGGGACAATAAAAGGCCACTCTAAAATGTGCAAGTTTTGATGGAACGTGCACCAGAGCGGTTGACATTTTAGAGAATTTGGCAGAACGTCCAACCGGTCTCACAACCGCAGACCACGTGTAACCATGCCAGCCTATGACCTCTGGCTTCTTCACCTGTAGGATCGTCTGATACCAGCCACCCAGACAGCTGATGAAACTGTGGGTTTGCTTAAGCAAAGATTTCTGCAGATACCGTCTCAGAGAAACTCATTTGCGTGCTCGTCATCCTCACCAGGGTCTTGACCTGACTGCAGTTCGGAGTCGTAATCGACTTCAGTGGGAAAATGCTCACCTTTGATGGCCACTGGCACGCTGGATAAGTGTGCTCTTCACTGATGAATCCCGGTTTCAACTGTACCAGGCAGATGGCACTGTATGGGCAAGCGGTTTGACAACGTTGTGAATAGAGTGCCACGTGGTGATGGTGGGGTTATGGAATGGGCAGGCATAAGCTACAGACAAAATGCAACTGTATTTGTTATCGATGGCAATTGAGGCCCATTGTCGTGTCATTCATCTGCCGCCATCACCTCATGTTTCAGCATGATAATGCATAATGGATCTGTACACAATTCCTGGAAGCTGAAAATGTCCCAGTTCCTCCATGGCCTTCATACTCACCGGACATGTCACCCATTGAGCATGTTTGGGATGCTCTGGATTGACTTGTACGACAGCGCGATCCAGTTCCACCAATATCCAGCAACTTTGCACAGCCATTGAAGAGGAGTGGGACAACATTCCACAGACCACAATCAACAGCCTTATCAACGCGAAGGAGATGTGTCGTGCTGCATGAGGCAAGTGGTGGACACACCAGATACTGACTGGATTTCTGATCCACGCCCCAACCTCATGAGAAATCCATAGATTAGAGCCCAATGAACTCATTTAAATTGGCTGATTTCCTTATATGAACTCTTAGAAATTGCTGCATGTTGCGTTTATATTTTTGTTCAGTGTAGCTTGCTTACAATTTGTGATGAGTGAGTTTGCTGTTGCAGCATTAAAAAGGCCTATGCTCCAACAACAACAACACAAATTGCTACAGAGGCAGTTATTATGTCATGAATTTGAGATGTGAATTATGAATTTGGAGCACCTGCTCCGTGAATGATCTGTACACGGCCCTTGAGCCCACATACTGACACACACGCACACATACACATGCTCAAAGCCACTCACAGTTAACATATTCCGCTGTAGGCTACAGATCACTGTGATGATCATGTCCATCTCTCACAACATCAACTTACTTTGGAAATTAAGAATGAAAAACCTACGAAGGCCACATTTAATTAGAAACATATTGGCACAAACCCCATGACATTTTAGTCTATCAGTGCTATCAATCACACTATCTTTCTTAACATCAATTGACCTAGTGCAGAACAGATATCCCTTAGTGCAGCTTCTTTTAGCATTTAGCAACGTGGAGCACGAGCTGAGGTTTGGGGTTTTGCTGATGTGTGCAGTAATCCATCCCTCGCCTAGGGAAATGATCTTCCTACTATTGCTACTGCTGCATCCCTTGCCTCTGGTCACAAGTGTGTCTCAGTCTCCCAGACCTGGGTTCAAATAGTGTTTGTAATCTTTCAAATACTTTGAGCATTTGTTTGAGCCTATCTGGGGTGCCATATTTGATTAATTCCTCTGTGCCAGGCAAGGTCAATGAAGCACAATTTAAGCATTTGAAAGATTTTGAATTCTATTTGAACCCAGGTCTGTTTTCTCTCCCCACCATGCAGGGGAAGGAGAAGAGAGGAACTGTGCACCCTGCAGCTGTGGCCTTATTCCCAGGCAGGCGGGCAGGCGGGCGGACAACACCTGACCATGCAGGCAAGCCGGCCCAGATGTGCACATAGACAGTGGCAAAACTTTGAGCAATGCAGGTCCCCTCTGGGACCCCAGGCACCTACCTGCAAACCAAAGGCCCTTCTCACTATCTAGCATGACGTTGTAAATACACATCTAATAACTCACCATCACCCTGAGATAACCCCACTAATCTATATCATAACACAGGAGTGACTCTGACACTCAGTGTTTTTTGCACATATTACCAAACAATTGTGGTGTGTAGAATAAATAATGGTACTACTGTACTTGACCCAGAAGTGCTCTCCAGTCTCCACAGCAGGGACCCAATTTGTGGAATTTACTTGGTTTTCGTCTGGAAAGTTCTACAAAAACGACATCCCAGCTAGCACATAACGTTCTGAGAACCATATATTTATTTGAGCTTGGTGTGATCATGGTTGTCTTATGCTTATTCTGCGTACAACCTTCCCACAACTTTCTGGTAATGGTGCAGGACAGTTGCTTGGCTTTGGAACATTATCAGTACATGTAGCCCTTTCCTTCAGTCAAATGACCTAGTGGCCTCATGGCTGGAATATTATTAATATAATCTCATAATTAATAGCAATAAAAACAATTAAACGCTGAAAATCCGGTGTTTCTATGTCAAACAGTTTTTTTAAAATATTTCCGTCTTCAGTGATGTATATAAAGTGTAATTTAGGGATGCAAACACAAAATGTAATACATTTAAACTCTATATCTGACATGGTACAGGGGTCTTCTTTTTCAAGCCCGTAACCTTGTGTGTGAGGTCTATACTTTTGTTTCAAAGTAGATTTGTTTAAGACTACAAGAAACGTTCTGTGTGACCCTGATTTAGCCCACAGTTGTAAAAGGTGAGAACTTGATATAAAATATATATTTTCTTGGTATTTCATTACTTTAACAGAACGTTTCCTAAAAGTAAAAAAAATGGTTACATTTCATTTCAATGTTGGTAATGTTCTCGAAACGTTCTCCAACAGGTTTGACAATAGGAATGTTCTCAAATTGTTCCTTGAACGTTCCGAGAACGTTAAGAAAAATGTCCATTAAACCACAAAACTTTAGTATTGTTCAGAAAATGTTCTAAGAATTTGATTTAAAAACATACATTCCACTTGTCATAAAAAACTAAAGAAAAACTTTTGGAACGTTCAGAGAGCATTCAAATAATGTTATTTAATAAATATAACTAAATGTAATCGAAAATGTAATCTACGTAATCCCCCAAAGTTATTATTTATCATGAGTGGACCATAAACACTAGTAGTGCTGCATACTCCAAGAAACATTCAAATCTCATCTTTCCGGTAAAAATAAAATAGTTATATATTCACTTTTGAGGACACAAGCTCAAGTACACAGTACAAATATGATAACAAATATGAAGCTATTAAATATTTCATATAATTGATTTCATATTCAACAAAACTGTATGAATAACGCTTGAAATTACTTCAATTTTTTCAAAATATAGTAGAATCAATTTATAAAAATGACCAACTACAAGATTTCACCTTCCTTATAACTGTAAAATACATATTTGTATATTCCCAGCTAGCACAGTGGATCTGGGCTGATTCTGGCTGAGAGTCTGGGCCACCTTTGGCAGTATTACTTTTGACTAGGATTGAGCTTGGGCCGATTCCGGTGTGAGTTCTGTCCCAGTATTACTTGGGACTCGGGCTGATTGTGGCTACTCTCTGGCAGATGATTACACAGGCTGCTTTATATAATTAACATTTTATTATTTATTTTTTTTCTTCATATTTTTTTTCATTGTTTCTGCGATCCAAAAAATGTATTAACATTTAAATTAAATTCTTTAATAGTCCTGTTCAAGTCATATTTTAATATTTAGATACTTTGTGCAAAACAATTGATAAGCATTAAACATTTTGTGGGTGGGGCCTCCCGAGTGGCTCAAAGGTCTAAGACACTGCATCGCAGTACAAACTGCTTGCTTGCTACAGATGCTGGTTCGATACCCGTGATGGCTGCGACTGGGAGACCCATGAGGCGACGCACAATTGGCCCAGCGTTGTACGAGTTAGGGGAGGGTTTGGCCAGTAGGGATGTTCTTGTCCCATCACACTGTAGCGACTGCAGTGGCGGACCGTCGCAAGCACACTGACACGGTCACGAGGTGTACGGTGTTTCCACCAACACAGTGGTGTGGTGTCCACCAACACAGTGGTGCATTGTGTCAAGAAGCAGTGCGGCTTGGCGGGGTTGTGTTTCCGAAGACGTTGGCCTCTCCGGAGGCCGTACAGGAATTGCTGTGATGGGACAAGACAATTGGAAACTACGAAAAGGTGGTAAAAAATAAAGATTTTTTTTCTTTTAAATGTGGATGGGTATCATTTGTATGTATAAAATAGTAATATTGAAAATTACTAAATAGGGTAATTTTGTATACATTTATTTAAAATTGCATCGGGCCGCTTCTGGGAGGATTCTGGTAAGATCCTGGCAAAGTCCGCTGAATTCCGGTATACGGAAATGGCGATGTACTTGGGCCGATTCTGGGCAGTCATTCATTTTGATAATTCTGGGCCAAGTCCGACACCGGATTCCGGGCCGATTCAATAATTTCCGGCCCCCCGGAAGAGGGCTGCTTCTGGGCCTATTCAGTATCGCTAGTTGGGTTTAGTGTTAGAGAAAATAAGAAGGTAAGAAGGTAGTGCGTACGGCCCGGCCCAGCACATCACTGTGGCCTGCCATTAAGGACCAATATACCAGGCAGCGTCAGAGGAAGGAAAAAATTCTAAGACTCCATCCACCCAAGTCATAGACTGTTCTCTCTGCTACCGCACAGCAACCTGTATGAATGCATCCAGTCTGGAATCCAACAAGACCCTGAACAACTTCTGCCCCCACGCCATAAGACTTCTAAATCGTTTGTAAAATAGTTAACCAAATAGCTACCCAAACTATCTGCATTGACCCTTTTTATACGAACTATTTTTGATTCATCACATACGCTGCTGCTACTGTTTATGATCTATCATGTTGCCTAGTCACTTTATTCCTAGTTATATGTACATATCTTCCTAAATGACCTTGTACCCCTGCACGTCGACTTAGTACTGGTACCCCATGTACATAGCCAAATTATTGTTACTCATTTTATTCTACTATTATTACATGTTGTAACTTTTCTATGATTTCTCTATTTTCTTTCTCTTTGCATTGTTGGGAAGGACCCGTAAGTAAGCATTTCACTCTTAGTCTACCCCTGTTGTTTACGACGCATGTGACAAATAAAATTAGATTGGATTTAATTTAATTTCCGTTCAGAGACGGTTAAATAAAACCTCCCAGGAAAACGTTCAGGGGGCCATAGTAAAACGTTGTCAGAACCAACGGGAACCCAAAAACGTACGTTCCTACAACTTCCAAGGAACAAAATGTGCTAGCTGGGATATATCTTGTAACTCGTCAGGCACTGTGTCTCATTGAGGCCAAACAAAGTACTCAGAACAAGGCAGCATCTCAGCGTGTGGTCCATTCTAAGTAGACCAATGTTGGTGACGTTTTTTTAGATCAATGATACACAGCACTGCATTCAATTATCAAAATGACAAGGTAAAAAAATTGACACAAGGGTTGCTTGAATGAATAAAGCCTAACCAAATGGTAAGAAACTAAACGACTGAAATTAATAATTTGATCTGGGCTTCTTTTTTCTCCTTCAATCCAGGTCTTGATGTAGTACGTCTGGGTGCACAGAGGGCGTTCAGGTGCAAACTAAAGCTAGGAAGATGAACAGGGACATCTAGTGGTACATTTACTCCCGTACACCAAGTTCATTATTCAGAAGGTTCAAAAGAAACTAATACTTGTTTGTCAGACAATACAATGCCTTGTGATATAACACAACCGAATCCAGCACATATGTCAATTACTGATAAGAATTGTTGAATAATCCAGTCTAAATCTTGATGGTCAATGTTTGATGAGTAAAAATCCTGAAACAAATATATCATTTCTGTAAAAGGTCTGTAGGGGAAGAATTCTGACAGCAGAGATAGTGACTTGTGTTTGAGAGGCAAACTAAACATGACACTTGTGTTTCTTTCTCCATTTCTATCATTTAAATGAACATCTCTTTGTGATCTTCATAATGAATACATTCAGACTTCACAGAAAACGAACATTGTCATACACATGCTCATAATACATTCATATACACTTCAGGGCTGTAAACAGCATTCAATATGACAATATATTTTGTTCCATCATACATTTTAATTGGTAAATGATCAGATTTGGTACTGACCCAACTATGCAAAAATGGGTTGAATCAACATTGTTTCCACGTAATTTCAACAACAAAAACCTTCAATGTGATGACGTCGAATAAACGTGGAAAACTGATTGGATTTGCTAAAAGTAATCAATGTAAGGGAGTTTCATATTTTTCACTTAAATTTGAACCAAAATCCAATGGAATGGTGTAATCTTTTGTAGATTTCACGTTGAAAACTCAACCAAATTGTCACGGCTGATGAAAGGGGCAGACCAAGGTGCAGCGTGGTGAGCGTACATGTTCTTTAATTAAGAAAAAAGACGCCGAACAAAACAATACACACTACAAAACAAAACCGTGACGCTTAAGGCTAAGTGCCATAAAGAAAGTCAACTTCCCAAAAACACAGGTGGGGGGAAAAGGGTACCTAAGTATGGTTCCCAATCAGAGACAACGATAGACAGCTGTCCCTGATTGAGAACCATACCCGGCCAAAACATAGAGATGGAAAATCATAGAAACACAAAACATAGAAATGCCCACCCCAACTCACGTGACACAAATGTAAATCATAAATGGACATTGAACTGACGTCTGTGCCTAGTGGGGAGTATCTCATTTGAGTCTATGTGAAGGAGGTGAGGAGAAAGGAGATACACGAAATAAAGGAAAGATGTTCTATCCAATTTTTACATTGGTAAAGTATCAGATTTGGTCATGAGATTCTCCTTTGAATCTATGTACAGTAAAGTGCTTTATGTGCGTATGTGTGACCATCTCTTTGGACACTGTCCCATCTGTCACATGCCGTAGAAGCCTGTCATTGGTCAATGGCCCATCCGTCACATACAGTCGAGGCCTGTCACAGTCGAGGCCTGTCATGCTGAAGGTCAGTTGGCAGCAAGCTGAGTCGACCTCTTACTGGGATACAGGATCCTGCCGAAGGCCCTGTGGAGCCGCTGTGGCAGAGTGGATACAGGAAAGGGTTTTAATAGCTGAGTTGAGCCACAGCAGCCAGAAGGTGACCTCATACCAGCGGTGCTGCATGCATCGCCCCCTATAGGGCGATATATACTGATGATCGTCAGTAGAGTGACGGGCGCCCAGCAAAGACACACACTCTGAGGTCCAGCGACTTGGCCATATTCTTGTCCCTGGAAAGCCGGAGGTGTTGGGTGCTCCTGGTGGAAGAGGTGTCCTGCTACTCCATGGGGGGAGGGGACATCTGGGAGTGGATGGACCCTGAGCATGATCCCTTCCACTGGACAGACACAGCCCTAGTCAACTTTTTAACCACCACCATGTTCTGGTAGAAGTGGGAGGTGTGGCGGATGCCTTTCCCTATCCCCAGGGCATGTGGGCCTGTCCACAGGCCTCATCTCTGTTCCGGAGCCACCTCCTATGGATATTGAGGTAGATGCTGAGGTTGAAGAATGTTACAGAGATAAAGGGGGAGAAGAACTCCAACATGGAGGCACTGAGGAAGTACCAAGTGTAGTAGAACTCAGCGAAGCACTCGTCCTCCGGGATGCGGCTCTTCTCTTCCCCCAGCTGCCAGAAGATAATGACAGGGCCATAGAGGACGAAGGCCAGGACCCAGAGTGCTATCGTCTTCATGATGGCTCGATGGGTCTTGCCCTGTCTGGCATGATAGCTCACCTGGTGAAAACCATGGAACAAGAGTTATTATTTGTTATTATTTGTCATTCTGTCTAGATGTTGGTTCAAAAGCTATACAAAATATGGAATTAGGTGGACTGTAATTATACATTACCATGAGCTGTGAAATAGGCAAAGTGAGGGGGCGGCATGAATTGGAGCTCAGAAGATTAATATAAGAGCATTAACAATGAAGTATTATTTTGTTGATAAAATCAATGTGGAGCCTTCCTGAAAGGACTGACAGGTGCCAGAGTGTCTCTAATAGAAACTGTCTGCAATCAAAACACTATGTCCCTGCAGTAACACATCGCTCCTTCCTGTCAACAATATGGAGTAACTGACAGCTTTACTCCAAATCACAGACACCCTAAGTCTAAAAATACTCCCTCACTGCCCTTTCCACAGGCTCCTACA
Organism: Oncorhynchus mykiss; assembly: GCF_057628025.1. Taxonomy (NCBI): domain Eukaryota; kingdom Metazoa; phylum Chordata; class Actinopteri; order Salmoniformes; family Salmonidae; genus Oncorhynchus; species Oncorhynchus mykiss. Next base: position 17,945,351 of record NC_143049.1, read on the forward strand.
GAGGTTCTCTCAGCTAGTATTTTTCCTGGTGCAGTGGCATTGTACACACATACAGGGCTCATCTGGGAATGAGACCTTGGTCTCAGCATTCACTCCCTGTAAAAAATAAAGGTTACATTTCTTTTCTTTTACAAAAAAAAATTGAGGACAAAACCACACCTCAATGTAAAAATACACTGTGTAATATATGGCAAATTTGTTATATGTAAACAGATTACAGTCCATCATTCGATTTGGGATTTGAACCCTTAGGGGCTTGCTAATATTAGGGAGTGACCAGTACCATGTGACAACGTACCAGGTAGTATGTACAGTTGAAGTCGGAAGTTTACATACACCTTAGCCAAGTGCATTTAAACTCAGTTTTTCACGATTCCTGACGCTTAATCCTAGTAAAAATTACCTGTCTTAGGTCAGTTAGGATCAGCACTTTATTTTAAGAATGTGAAATGTCAGAATAAGAGTAGAGAGAATTATTTATTTCAGCTTTTATTTCTTTCATCACATTCCCAGTGGGTCAGAGCTTTACATACACTCAATTAGTATTTGGTAGCATTGCCTTTAAATTGTTTAACTTGGGTCAAACATTTCGGGTATCCTTCCACAAGCTTCCCACAATAAATTGGGTGAATTTTGGCCCATTCCTCCTGACAGAGCTGGTGTAACTGAGTCAGGTTTGTAGGCCTCCTTGCTCGCACACGGTTTTCAGTTCTACACACAAATTTTCTATATGATTGAGGTCAGGGCTTTGTGATGGCCACTCCAATACCTTGACTTTGTTTTCCTTAAACCATTTTGCCACAACTTTGGAAGTATGCTTGTGGTCATTGTCCATTTGGAATACCCATTTTGCGACCAAGCTTTAACTTCCTGACTGATGTCATGAGATGTTGCTTAAATGTATACACGTCATTTTCCTGCCTCATGACGCCATCTATTTTGTGAAGTGCAACAGTCCCTCCTGCAGCAAAGCATCCCCACAACATGATGCTGCCACCCCCGTGCTTCACAGTTGGGACGGTGTTCTTTGGCTTGCAAGCCTCCCCCTTTTTCCTCCAAACATAACAATGGTCATTATGGCCAAACAGTTTTATTTTTGTTTCATCAGACCAGAGGACATTTCTCCAAAAAGTACGATCTTTGTCCCCATGTGCAGTTGTAAACCGTAGTCTGGCTTTCTTATGGAGGTTATGGAGCAGTGGCTTCTTCCTTGCTGAGTGGCCTTTCAGGTTATGTCAATATAGGACTCGTTGTACTGTGGATATAGATACTTTTGGACCTGTTTCCTCCAATATCTTCATAAGGTCCATTGCTGTTGTTCTAGGATTGAATTGCACTTTTCGCACCAAAGTACGTTCATCTCTAGGACACAGAATGCGTCTCCTTCCTGAGCGGTATGACGGCTGTGTGGTCCCATGGTGTTTATACTTGCATACTATTGTTCGTACCGATGAACGTGGTACCTTCAGGAGTTTGGAAATTGCTCCCAAGGATGAACCAGACTTGTGGAGGTCTACAAATAGTTTTTCTGGGGTCTTGGCTGATTTCTTTTGATTTTCCCATGATGTCAAGCAAAGAGGCACTGAGTTTGAAGGTAGGCCTTGAAATACATCCACAGGTACACCTCCAATTGACTCAAATTATGTCAATTAGCCTATCAGAAGCTTCTAAAGCCATGATATTATCACTGGAATTTTCCAAGATGTTTAAAGGCAAAGTCAACTTAGTGCATGTAAACTTCTGACCCACTGGAATTGTGATACAGTGTTTTATTAGTGAAATAATCTGCCTGTAAAAAATTGTTGGAAAAATGACTTGTGTCATGCACAAAGTAGATGTCCTAACCGACTTGCCAAAACTATAGTTTGTTAACAAGAAATGTGTGGAGTGGTTGAAAAACAACTTTTAATGACTCCAACCTAAGTGTATGTAAACTTCCGACTTCAACTGTAACTAGGGGTTGGAGTGAAAGAGTCTTTCCTGGTAATTTCACATGGTCAGGAAAAGGGGAGGGCTTTCTATTGAGGTGCCTTGGTACGTCCCCTCAGCCTAGGCTGCTTCATGATGTTTAACGAGTCAGTGAGGTTCTTCAATATACTCTCTTACATGTCAAGTGTGTTGCTTGTCAAACAAAATAGTACATCGTATGCAGCAGCACTCCCTCCTTTGTCCATAGACATAGCTAGACATTGCATAATTTCATCTGTCCCATTATGGCGTCTGTGAGAGCATGAGCAGCACCATTAAGGCCATCTCCATTTTGAAGTAGTAAATGTTTTTCTTCTACTACTTGAGCTGACAAACATACTGAAAGGGTGCACACTACCACCTAGTGTATTTTGTTTGAACATGTATGAACCCGAGGTTGGCAATATACTGCCAAATGGGCACTAGAGTCTTCTATCTATCTCTATGGCGAGGTCATGAATGATTAACCTGTCCAGATGGGCCCTTTCAGGACAGTAGCAGAGTGGCACAGTCCTTGCTGATGATGACCCAGGTGAGTTACACAAAAAGGGACAGAAGGTCAATGGTTGACCAATGTCAGGGCCTGATGGGAGCAGAGACTCTTGAACCTTTCCCTAGTAATTCAGCCATTGACTTTCTTTGGTTCTTAGAAAACAGTCATTATAATTTCTGATATGTTTGTATTACTTATTTTTGTTCATTTCTCACCGTTTTATGTCAGAGGCAGACACATGGCATATGTTCAGAACAAAGGAAAATAGCCTTTTTCACAGCCCTTCTACCATTATCGGTAGGCAAGGCAGGACGCACACTGTTTAAATGGCCAAAACGTTGATAGATGTTCACAAATGAACACATTTTCAATAGCACCAATGTCATAATATGTTTTGCACAGTAATAGAGGTGAAATATGTTGTGGGTAGCTGTTTCAAACTTATTGTACATTAGATCAATTATGTAAAGGCTTATTCATTCACATTCACTATCATATTATATTTGTACATGTTTAATTATATTTTTATTGTGTACTACTTCAAAGCAATTTGTGTACCACAGTCATTATAGACAAAATATTAAACATACATACTGCATATACAATATGGATGGCAAGACATACTGTATCAATGCAACATAGATAAATATGAAAATGTCTTAGATAACTAAGAAAAACTCTTGCTTAAGGCCTTTTGGTGACATTCACAGTTTGTCCACTCCAATAGAACTCTTCTCAATAACAAATGGTCAATGACGTGAAGTTACACTGGGTACATTGGCTATAAAAGTGAGGGTGTACAACAGAGGGGCACAACGAAGGGACTTTCAGCCTGGAGACAAAGTGTTGGTCCACAACTCAGAATGTAAGTTTTTGGCCTGATGGAACGGGTCATACGAAGTCATTGAGACAGTTGGTGAAGTTAACTACAGGGTCAGGCAGCCTGGACGTAGGCATCTGACCCAGATATACCATGTGAATCTGCTAAAGAAATCAAATGCACATGATGTACTTTACTCTATTTCCCCGAAGAAGGCTACCACAGAGACCGAGCCGGCGGAGGTGACAATGGGGGAGCAGCTGAGCCAAGCCTAGAAGCAGGAGCTGAGGGAGTTGGTCAGCCGAAACCAGGATGTGTTCTCCAGTGAACCAGGACACACAGATTTGGTACAGCACTGCATCATCACCGAACCTGGGAAAAAGGTGAAGTTGAGACCCTACCGCATACCGGAAGCAAGGAGAGAGGCTGTCAGGTCCGAGGTAAAAACTTCATTTTATCGCAATTCTAGTGGGTCAGAAGTTTACATACACTAGGTTGACTATGCCTTTAAACAACTTGGATAATTCCAGAAATTATGCTTTAAAAGCTTCTGATAGGCTAATTGACATCCTTTGAGTCAATTGGAGGTGGATCTATTTCAAGGCCTCCCTTCAAACTCAGTGCCTCTATGCTTGACATCATGAAATCAGCCAAGAAAAAAGTTTAGACCTCCACAAGTCTGGTTCGTCTTTGGGAACAATTTCCAAACTCCTGAAGGTACCACGTTCATCTGTACGAACAATAGTATGCAAGTATAAACACCATGGGAACACACAGCCGTCATACTGCTCAGGAAGGAGACGTGTTCTGTCTCCGAGAGATGAATATACTTTGGTGCGAAAAGTGCAAATCAATCCCAGAACAACAGCAAAGGACCTTGTGAAGATGCTGGAGGAAACAGGTCCAAAAGTATCTATATACACAGTAAAATGAGTCCTATATCGACTTAACCTGAAAGGCCGCTCAGCAAGGAAGAAGCCACTGCTCCATAACCGCCATATGAAAGCCAGACTACGGTTTACATCTGCACATGGGGACAAAGATCGTACTTTTTGGAGAAATGTCCTCTGGTCTGAGGAAACAAAAATAGAACTGTTTGGCCATAATGACCCTTGTTATGTTTGGAGGAAAAAGGGGGAGGCTTGCAAGCCAAAGAACCCCATCCCAACCATGAAGCACGGGGGTGGTAGGATCATGTTGCGGGGGTGCTTTGCTGCAGGAGGGACTGGTGCACTTCACAAAATAGATAGCATCATGAGGCAGGAAAATGATGTGGATATATTGAAGCAACATCTCAAGATATCAGCCAGGAAGTTAAAGCTTGGTCGCAAATGGGTCTTCCAAATGGACAATGACCCCAAGCATACTTCCAAAGTTGTGGCAAAATGCTTTAAGGACAACAAAGTCAAGGTATTGGAGTGGCCATCACAAAGTCCTGACCTCGATCGTATAGAACATTTGTGGGCAGAACTAAAAAGGTGTGTGCGAGCAAGGAGGCTGACTCATCAGCTCTGTCAGGAGGAATGAGCCAAAATTCACCCAATTTATTGTGGGAAGCTTGTGGAAGGCTACCCGAAATGTTTGACCCAAGTTAAACAATTTAAAGGCAATGCTACCAAATACTAATTGAGTGTGTGTAAAGCTCTGACCCACTGGGAATGTGATGAAAGAAATAAAAGCTGAAATAAATCATTCTCTCTACCATTATTCTGACATTTCACATTCTTTAAATAAAGTGGTGATCCTAACTGATCTAAGACAGGGAATTTTTTACTAGAATTGAATGTCAGGAATTGTGAAAAACTGAGTTTAAATGTATTTGGCTAAGGTTAATGTAAACTTCCGACTTCAACTGTACATACACACACCTTTTCTGAAAGGCCCCAGAGTCTACAACACCACTAAGCAAGGGGCACCACCAAGCAAGCGGCACCATGAAGACCAAGCAGCTCTCCAAACAGGTCAGGGACAAAGTTGTGGAGAAGTACAGATCAGGGTTGGGTTATAAAAAAATATCAGAAACTTTGAACATCCCACAAAGCACCGTTAAATCCATTATTAAAAAATGGAAAGAATATGGCACCACAAACCTTCAAATAGAGGGCCGCCCACCAAAACTCACAGACCAGGCAAGGAGGGCATTAATCAAAGAGGCAACAAAGAGACCAAAGATAATCCAGAAAGAGCTGCAAAGCTCCACAGCAGAGCTGGGCTATACAGAAGAGTGGCCAGAAAAAAAGTCATTGTTTAAAGAAAAAAATGCTGTTCGCCAGTAGGCATGTTGTGTACATCAAATGATACAAACTCCCCCCAAAAATAATTTTTAATTCCAGGTTGTAAGGCAACAAAACAGGAAAAATACCAAGGAGGTGAATACTTTCGAAAGGCACTGCATGTATTTTCGTCTCTTGGCTTGAGTTTGTCTTTCAGATTGGGTTAATACTGCAGCTCAGTCGTACTCAACAAATATTAATATATCATTTCCAGCCATTCACATTTTGGACCTTTTTTGTTCAGATAGTCAAATTCAGAGCAGACCGAATGAAGATGCACATTATTACATTTCCCTGCTGGTATTTCAGAGCTCATTTAGATGCCAAAGGGCATGTCAAGTTGTGATTACACTTTGAACAGTTCTTATTTATTTTAGAAGGGTTAAATACCAGCGTAGCCTGTTGGCTAATCCCATAGCAGTGTACCACCACCACCACACCCACAGATTATTTTGTCTCAAACAGTGTTGTCAATCAAGTAACTGATCACGAAGAACTGTGTTAGTTGAGGGTATTATATTTTTGTATTTATATTGAAAGGATTTTGATAGTGTATGATTTTACTCTTTGATAATAATCTGATTGTAAATTGGTGTACAATTCTGTCTATGGCTGCAATAAACCGATACTACTAGCCTAAAGAAATATGAATCTGTTCAAAATGCTTTCATTTTGATTATCACGACTCAGGATATGACCCAGATGCAGACACAGGAAGCGGATGGTTTGGTTCTCTAAATAGTTATAACAAAGGGTCAGGCAAAAGGGCAGGTCGAGGGCAGGCAGAGGCTCGTAATCCAAGGCAGAGTCAAAAAGGGACATGACGGCAGGCAGGCTCAGGCCAGCCAGAAAGGTCGAGAAACGGGAAGACTAGAAAACAAGAACTAGAGCAACGGGAAACACACTGGTAAGACCTGACAAAACAAGACAAACTGTCTGACAGACATAAAACGCAGGTATAAATACACAGGGGATAATAGGAGACACCTGGTGGGGTGTGGAGACAAGCACAAGGCCGGTGAAACAGATCAGGGTGTGACAGTCCCCCCCCCCCCCCCTCCCCCCAGGGGCACCACCTGGCATCCTACCTGGGCCCATACCTGATTGAACGGGGTACCAGTACTCAGCGATCAGGGTTGGGTCCAGGATGTTCCTATAGGGGACCCAGCACTTCTCCTCCGGGCCATAACCATCCCAGTCAACCAGGTACTGGAATTCCCTGCCCAGATTTCGAACACTCAGGAGGCAACTCACAGTACGCCCAATGGCTTATTAGATTCCTGCCAACAAATCATTGTTTCCCAGACAACCATGAGGTCTTCAGAAACTCTGGTACCAAACAGAATAAATCTAATTGTGTATTTCCAATTCAGACTGATGCTTTACACAGTATGCTTTGCACATACAGCAGTAAGGAGTGGCATATGCCTAAGCAGGACGCTTTGATCAAAGTAGGTACCAGTGATGTGTTCACACTGTGGCAGGGGGAAAGGATCCATGCAGAAGGGTTATTGATCTATGACTAAATCTCTTTATTTATTTATTTATTTATTTCTCGCTCTGTAAGATTGTATTGTGTGTGTGTTTGTGTGTATCTGTCTGTTTGTCTGCTAAATTAGGTTTTAATAGGTTCTCCTCTCCTGTCTCACATCAGGAAGTGAACAACAGAAGATTAACAAGAGGAAGGGTGCGTTTACTGTTGTTGGAAGAATTCTTTATAATTAAATGACATTGTTAAGCAACTGTATAGAAACTTTTGGAGCATATACATGTATCTACGCGTTCACAGTATAGCGGTAGTAAAATTGTCACAGTATAGCAACATTGTATACCTGTAAGCACATCTTGCTCATGGCTGTATATTTTCTTAGACGTTCTGAAGTCAAGCTACATACCAGCAGGAAGCAGCAAGCGGCAGCAGGATGTGTGAGCAGAACCCGTCAGCTTAAGTAGACCGCCAAATAAGGTAGGCGTGATTGTTACTAGCATCTAATTGTGCTTTCTAAGCTGATGCTCAGCTGAGGTGGGCACTCGGGTTCCCTTTCTGAACTGGCTTATCTTTATATGCACGTTGGAATATTTAAATGAACAAAACTATGACGAGGTGAAGTAACTACTGTGAAAACACAATTGGGAGATTTCAGCATAAAAGCTGAAATCTCCCTCCCTCTCTCGCTCTCTCCCTCTCTCGCTCTCTCCCTCTATCCCTCCCTCCCTCTCTCTCTCTCTCTCTCTCTCTCTCTCTCCCTAAAAGGTCCCTGTAGAGGATTATATCTGCAGGTTCCTTTAGAAGCGGTGGCCTCTCTCTGCCTCCATTATCTTGTCATTTGAGGAGGATTATGTTCTGGAGCACACGCGGTCCAGACGGGGGCTAAAGAACTGTGACAGCTTACAATAATTGCTAAGCTAATTAGTGGGAACGAGCTCAGCATCACCCTTCTCCCTGTTCTCCCTGATCAGGCCTGAACTGATGAATATGGTTTGATTAATGCATGCAGTGGAGGGGTGGATATTTTTGGCACGTTCTTTTTCACTGAAACAAGTTCAAAGCCATCGTAATGGCCTATATGACACTTCTGTCTGATTAGAATACACTGAGTTCGTTTGAATGGAGTAATTCTGATGGGAAAAACACCTGGGGCATAGACTTCTAATAGGGGGAAATAACTAATGGAAATGATTATGTAGGGAAATTAGTCAAATCAAATCTAATCAAATTGTATTTGCCATAGCAGATGTTAATGTGAGTGTAGCGAAATGCTTGTGCTTCTGGTTCCGACCGTGCAGTAATATCTAACAAGTAATCTAACAGTTCAGCAACAACTACCTAATACACACAAATCTAATAGGGGTGAATGAGAATATGTACATATAAATATATGGACGAGCGATGGAAGGTGCAATAGATGGTATAAAATACAGTATATACAGATGAAGTCTGAAGTTTACATAGACGTAGGATGGATTCATTAAAACTCATTTTTCAACCACTCCACAAATTTCTTGTTAACAAACTATAGTTTTTGCAAGTCTGTTAGGACATCTACTTTGTGCATGACACAAGTAATTTTTCCAACAATTGTTTACAGACCGATTATTTCACCGTCTCACAATTCCAGTGGATCAGAAGTTTACATACACTAAGTTAACTGTGCCTTTAAAAAACTTGGAAAATTCCAGAAAATTATGTCATGGCTTTAGAAGCTTCTGATAGGCTAATTGGAGTACTGTGGATCTATTTCAAGGCCTACCTTCAAACACACTGCCTTTTTGACCTTAATTCTACAGACAATTTGTTGGCAGAACTGAAAAGGCGTGTGTGAGCAAGGAGGCCCACAAACCTGACTCAGTTACACCAGCTCTGTTATGAGGAATGGGCCAAAATTCACCCAACTTATTGGAGGAAGCCTGTGGAAGGCTACCTGAAACGTTTGACCCAAGTTAAACAATTTAAAGGCAATGCTACCAAATACTAATTGAGTGTATGTAAACTTCTGACCCACTGGGAATGTGATGAAAGAAATAAAAGCTGAATTATTATACTATTATTCTGACATTTCACATTCTTAAAATAAAGTGGTGATCCTTACTGACCTAAGACAGGGAATTTTTACTAGGATTAAATAGTGAAAAACTGAGTTTACATGTATTTGGCTAAGGTGTATGTAAACTTCTGACTTCAACTGTACATATGATGTGAGTAATGTAAGATATGTAAACATTATTAAAGTGCCATTAAAGTGATTAGTGATCCAATTGTTAAAGTGGCCAGTCATTAGGTCTCCATGTAGGCAGCAGCCTCTCTGAGTTAGTGATTGCTGTTTAGCAGTCTGATGGCCTTGAGATAGACTCTGTTCTTCAGTGTCTTGGTCCCAGCTTTGATGCACCTGTACTGACCTCGCCTTCTGGATGGTAGCGGTGTGAACAGGCAGTGGCTCGGGTGGTTGATGTCTTTGATGATCTTTTTTGCCTTCCTGTGACATCGGGTGCTGTAGGTTTCATGGAGGGCAGGTAGTTTGCCACTGGTGATGCATTGTGCAGACCGCACCACCCTCAGGAGAGCCTTGAAGGTTGAGGGAGGAGCAGTTGCCGTACACGGCTGTGATACAGCCCGACAGGATACTCTAGATTGTGGATCTGTAAAAGTTAGTCAGGGTTTTGGGTGACAAGCCAGATTTCCTCAGCTCCTGAGATTGAAGAGGCACTGTTGCGCCTTCTTCACCACGCTGTCTGTGTGGGTGGACCATTTCAGTTTGTCAGTGATGTGTACTCCGGGGAACTTAAAACTTTCCACCTTCTCCACTACTGTCCCGTCAATGTGGATAGGGGGGTGTACCCTCTGCTGTTTCCTGGTGCACGATCATCTCCTTTGTTTTGTTGACGTTGAGTGTGAGGTTATTTACCTGACACCACATTCCGAGGGCCCTCACATCCTCCCTGTAGGCCGTCTAGTCATTGTTGGTAATCAAGCCTACTACTGTTGTGTCGTCTGCAAACTTGATGATTGAGTTGGAGGCGTGCATGGCCAGGCAGTCGTTGGGTGAACAGGGAGTACACGAGGCGGTTTAGCACGTATCCTTGTGGGGCCCCAGTGTTGAGAGTCAGCGAGGTGGAGATGTTGTTTCCTAACTTCGCCAACTGGGGGTGGCCCATCAGAAAGTCCAGGACCCAATTGCACAGGGCGGGGTTGAGGCCCAGGGCCTCCAGCTTGATGATGATCTTGGAGGGTACTATGGTGTTGAATGCTGAGCTGTAGTCAATGAACAGCATTCTTACATAGGTATTCCTATTGTCCAGATGGGATAGGGCAGTGTGCTGTGTGATGGCGATTGCATCGTCTGTGGACCTGTTGGGGCGGTATGCAAACTGAAGTGGGTCTAGGGTGGCCGGTAAGGTGGAGGTGATATGATCCTTGACTAGTCTCTCAAAGCACTTCATGATGACAGAAGTGAGTGCTACGGTGCGGTAGTCATTTAGTTCAGTTATTTTTGCCTTCTTGGGTACAGGAACGATGGTGGCTATCTTGAAGCATGTGGGGACAGCAGACTGGGATATGTCCGTAAACATACCAGCCAGCTGGTCTGCGTATGCTCTGAGGACTCGGCTAGGGATGCCGTCTGGGCCAGCAGACTTGCGAGGATTAACACGTTTAAATGTTTTACTCACGTCGGCCACGGAGAAGGAGAGGGGGGGGCGCAATTCTTGTTAGCTGGCCACGACGGTGACACTGTATTATCCTCAAAGCGGGCAAAGAAGGTGTTTAGTTTAGTAAGAAGGTATCTGGAAGTGTGACGTCGGTGTCCGTGACATGGCTGGTTTTCTTTTTGAAGTCAGTGATTTCCTGTAGACCCTGCCTCGTACGTTCCGTGTCTGAGCCGTTGAATTGTGACTCCACTTTGTCCCTGTACCTGCATTTCGCTTGTTTGATTTAATAACTACACTGTTTATATTCAGCCATATTCCCAGACCTCTTTCCATGGTTAAATGCGGTGGTTCTCACTTTCAGTTTTGCGCGAATCCTGCCATCCATCCACGGTTTCTGGTTAAGGTAGGTTTTAATAGTCACAGTGGGTGAAACATCTCCAATGCACTTCCTTATAAATTCCCTCACCGAGTCAGCGTATAGGTCAATGTTATTCTCTATGGCTGACCGGAACATATCCCAGTCTACGAGATCAAAACAATTTTGAAGTGTAGATTCCGATTGGTCAGACCAGCGTTGAATAGTTCTAGTCACTGGTACATCCTGTTTGAGTTTCTGCCTATAAGACGGTAGGGGCAAGATGGCGTCGTGGTCGGATTTACCAAAGGGAGGGCTTTGTATGCATCGCGGAAGTTAGAGTAGCAGTGTATTACGACTGCATGTAGTGCAATCAATATGCTGATAGAATTTAGCTACAATAAATGCAGCCTCAGGATATAAATGGAACATTTAACAATAACATTCTAGGGTGATGAGCCATGTAAGCAAATCAAATGTCCACATAGGTCACTATTCAGCCACTAGTACTGTACACTCTTATAAAAAAAGGTTATATCTAGAATCTATACTGAACAAAAATATAAACGCGACATGTAAAGTATTGGTCCCATGTTTCATGAGCTGAAATAAAAGATACCAGAAATGTTCCATACGCACTAAAAGTGTATTTCTCTAAAATGTTGTGCACAAATGTGTTTACATGTTAGTGAGCATTCCTTCATTACCAAGATAATCCATCCAGCTGACAGTTGTGGCATATCAACAAGCTGATAAAACATTATCATAATTACACAAATACACCTTGTGCTGACAACAATAAAAGGCTACTCTAAAATGTGCGTTTTTTTGTCTGAGTATTTCTGTCTGTAATCAAGCCCTTTAGTGGGGGAAAAAACAAATACTGATTGTCTGGGCCTGGCTCCCCAGTGGGTGGGGCTGGCTCCCCAGTGGGTGCAACTCTGCCCATTTATGTGAAATCCATAAATCAGGGCCTAATGAATTTACTTAAATTGACTGATTTAAAAGTGTTGCATGTTCCATTTATATTTTAAAAGGGCTCTTTGGCTGTGCTCATAGAATACATTTCCACAGAGGACTCTACAACAAACCCAAAAGGGTTCTACCTGGAACCAAAGAGGGTTGTACCTAGAACCAAAAAGGGTTCTCCTACAGTATGGAGACAGCCGAAGAGTGTAGATTTCTCTCTCTCTCTCTCTCTCTCTCTCTCTCTCTCTCTCGGTACAGTGCATTCGGAAGGTATTCAGACCCCTTCCCTTTTTTCATATTTTGTTACGTTACAGCCTTGTTCTAAAATGGATTAAATAGTTTTCCCCCTCATCAATCTACACACAATACCACTTAATGACAAAACAACAACAGCTTTTTAGAATTTTTTGCAAATGTATAAAAAATTCAAAATGGAGTACTTTGTTGAAGCACCTTTGGCAGCGATTACAGCCTTGAGTCTTCTTGGGTATAAGGCTACAAGCTTGGCATGCCTGTATTTGGGGAGTTAATCCCATTCTTCTCTCCTCTCAAACTCTGTCAAATTGTATGGGGAGCGTTGCTGCACAGCTATTTCCCAAAAAACTATTATTGCTTTGTCATTATGGGGTATTGTGTGTAGATTGATGAGGAAAAAACGATTTAATACACTTTAGAATAAGGCTGTAATGTAACAAATTGTGTAAAAAATCAAGTTGTCTGAATACTTTCCAACAAATACTATATTTACAAAAGTATGTGGACACCCCTTCAAATTAGTGGATTCGGCTATTTCAACCACACCCGTTGCTGACAGGTGTATAAAATCGAGTACGTAGCCATGCAATCTACATAGCAAAAAAATTGATAGCATGGTGAATAAGGTGCAACAGCGCCTCTTCAACCTCAGGGGGCTGAAGAAATTAGGCTTGTCACCAAAAACACTCACTTTAACAGATGCACAATCGAGAGCATCCTGTCGGGCTGTATCACCGCCTGGTACGGCAACTGCTCCGCCCACAACCGTAAGGCTCTCCAGAGGGTAGTGAGGTTTGCACAACACATCACCGGGGTCAAACTACCTGCCCTCCAGGACACCTACACCACCTGATGTTACAGGAAGGCCTTAAAGATCATCAAGGACATCAACCACCCAAGCCACTGCCTGTTCACCCCGCTATCATCCAGAAGGCGAGGTCAGTACAGGTGCATTAAAGCTGGGACCGAGAGACTGAAAAACAGCTTCTATCTCAAGGCCATCAGACTGTTAAACAGCCATCACTAACATTGAGTGGCTGCTGCCAACATACTGACTCAAATCTCTAGCCACTTAATAATTAAAAATGGGATGTAATAAATGTATCACTAGTCACTTTAAACAATGCCACTTTATATCATGTTTACATACCCTACATTACTCATCTCATATGTATATACTGTACTCTATACCATCTACTGCATCTTGCCTATGCCATTCGGGCCATCGCTCATCCATATATTTATATGTACATATTCTTATTCATTCCTTTACACTTGTGTGTATAAGGTAGTTGTTGTGAAATTGTTAGATTACTTGTTAGATATTACTGCATGGTCGGAACTAGAAGCACAAGCATTTCGCTACACTTGCATTTATATCTGCTAACCATGTGTATGTGACCAATAACATTTGATTTGATTTGTTGACCTAATACTCACCCTCTGAATGGCACACATACACAATCCATGTCTCAGTTTTCTCAAGGCTTAACATTCCTTATTTAATATGTCTCTTAATCTGTCTCCTCCCCTTCATCTACACTGATTGAAGTGGAGTGACTTCAATAAGGGATCATACAGTAGCTTTCACCTGGTCAGTCTATGTCATGAAAAGAGCAGGTGTTCATAATGTTTTGAACACTGTGTATATAAATATCTCTCTAATTCTCTGTCCCTCCCTGAATAATACGTTTAGACTACACACATCTCTGCCTGCCACCTCATTTCCTGAGTGGCCTCTGGTTACCCCCTTAGTGTGGGCCTTAATGGCCTGCCATGCGTTGCAATGCGCCTGGCTTTCAAGCCCCAGGAGGAGAATGTTTGGCCCCCTGCGGCAGACACAGAGATGACCCTCATTAGTCCCAATGGCTGCATACTGGGTCTTCCGGAACTCACATCATCACTACTAACAAGACCACTCTCTGTCTGAGTGGCCTGCCTGGTCTCTATTGGCTCTAGCTTCCATTAGAGGAGGGTGATGGCCTGAACTTCTAGTGATAAAGGTAGAATTTGCAGGTCAATGTCCCTGGAGAATTGGCATTTCTTTAATATTTTTTTCCCAGGTAGGCTTGTGTTTGTGTTTTGGTGTGGGGGTGAACATGTATATGTCACTGCACATCACAAAGGAATGATGTTTTGTTTCTAGTCTAATAGCCGAATTACTAAATAATAAATAGTACTACATAGCCTACAAATCTGGGGGGATGGTTCATTGCAATACTTCCATCTTGTCTATAATATAAGAACTACACATGTTGAAATGAGCAACAGCCTGCTCCGTTTAATAAATTGTCTTAACTCCCAGTGATTTTGAAATCTGATTTAAACATATTTTAAAACAAATATTGTTTCTTAGATCGATGCTAAAATGTTGAGCTGTTTAAATTGGTCACGTGCGTCCACAGTTCACGTTCCAGTCCTTGTCAGCTGACATCCATATCCAATTTCACCATTATGCACTGTCAATGTCTGAACGTCAACACAACCTTTAATATAGTCCACGCTGTTTACTGCGGAACGTATGTGAGTTATAATATCTGGACTGCTAATTCATTTAATTACCAAGGATTAGAAGCAATACAGTCTTGTGTAGCCTACCAAAAACGACATGAACACTTGCCGACACTTTTCTGTACTCTTGCAACCACCAAATGTTAATTTCAAGCGTGAGAACATAGCGAAATGTCCCGAATATCAATGCTGAATATTGTGTTTTTATTGCTCGGGGTTGACTTGAAGTGAATGTCGGTGCTTGTAAACATTTTCGTACGTTACACGTTGAGTCTAATCCATCAATACCAGTTTGTCCAGGGTTATATTCATTACGCCGATTCTGTTGCAAAACGTTTTGTTTTTTGCAGTACGTTTTGCAACAGAAACTGTTTTGCAACGAAAACGAGAGTTTCTATTGGACAAATTAACGTAGGTTTCGTTCCGTTTGCCCTATTTGCTTCCGTTTGGTTCTTAAACAGTTTCAATAATGAATACACTCCTGGCGAGGAGAGCGACTCTGGCAACTAACCCAGAAGTAATTTAAAGTTACATCAGAAATTCTAACAGTGATGCAGATTTAGTAAGTGTCTATCTGTAATTATTGAGCTATGTATTGTTGTTTAATTATAGTTGTACATTTTTGTTTTACATTTGAGTCAATTAGCAGACGCTCCAGAGCGACATACATGTTTTTTTTTAAGTTAATTTATTAAGCTAGCTCAGTGAGACATCCACATGTAAGTATATTTTTCCTCAATAACGAAGTTCTGAGTTTCAGTGATGGACCTGTCAGACCCCGAGGAGCAGTTACTCCACTATGCCAAGACTGGAAGCCTCTCTCTCACCCAGTGTCTTCTGCAGCTACGGATTGAGCAAGATCTCAGACTCAACATCAATTGCAGAGGTATCCTTTAACTAAATGTAGTCTAATGTATCATCATCTTATGTTGAGAAGCCTGTTGCTGTTCTGGTAATCAGTCTACTGTTAAATGACTGGTGTGATGGCCCAGGAAAGACCAAGACCAGTGCTGGTTGGACACCTCTACATCTGGCCTGCTACTATGGACACAAAGATGTTGTGGAGGAGTTGCTCAAGGTGAGAATAATACAGACTATATTATGTATGTTTGACCTAGTGTATTTTCCTAAAATATATGTGTGAGCATCAGTATGTGTCTGTTTGTTAGGCTGGTGCTGATGTGAATTTGCAGAATAGCATGGGTGACACGCCTCTACACAAAGCTGCCTTAGCAGGAAGAAAGGTAAACTTTTCATGGGCTTTTTACAGAAATACACGTGTGTACAAGATCATGTCTGTTCAGGTATGCAGTGTGCACGGCTACTCAGTGGTGCATTTCTATGGAGAACGTAATCCTATTTTCTCTCACAGGAGGTAGTTCTGTTGCTGCTGCGATATGATGCCAGTTCCACTATCATCAACGGGAAAGCACAGATCCCTAAAGCTGTCACTGAGGATGATGAAATCAACACCATGCTGGAGGGTAGGTTGTGATTAGGGATTATAATAGAGGAATGATTGATGGACTCTTCATCGCTGCACTAGATTCTGTTCAATAGCTAAAATTTTAAGCTTTTTTTTCCCCCTTTGCATAATGTTTTGCTTCAGTGTGCCCTACTGAACACTACCCTGGTTCACAATCTCTGTTTAATGTTGTGCAGCTGCAGAGAGAAGAGCTGAGAGGAGACAGGAGGAGAAACTTCTGGAGGCGGCCAGAGAGGGAGACGTCTTCACCCTGTCTGAGCTGGTCAGCATCTGATCATCTCTGACCCTCCACTGAACCTCTGGTTACTTCCCAAATGGCGCCCTATTCCCTAAAAAGTGAACTACTTTTGACCAGAGATCTATCGGGCCCATAGGACTTGGGTAAAAGGTAGTGCACTATATGGGAATAGGGTGCCCTTGAGGGCAATGCCTCTTAACCTCAGAATGGGGTAGTAGAAGCGTGGCTTTGGTCTTCTTGATGATTAAGCACTGTACACATGACTTGAGCTTTCATGTTATTGTATTCAGCTTGGTTACTGACCTCGTAATTGAAGAGGTCAACCTAGTCCTTCCATTGAGGAACCAAGATTATGCAACAAACCTGTTTGGTTCTATTCATATCAAATTGTATTAGTCACATGCGCTGAATACAACAGGTGTTCACTTTACGGTGAAGTGCTTACTTACAAGCCCCTCACCAACAATGCAGTTTAAAAAAATGAATAAAAGTAACAAGTAGTTAAAGAGCAGCAGGAAAATAACAATAGTGAGACTATATACAGGGGGTACCGGTACAGAGCCAATGTGTGGCACCAGCTAGTCGAGGTAATATGTACACGTATGTAGAGTTATTAAAATGGCAATGCATAGATAACAGAGTAGCAGTGGTGTTAGAAGTGGGGGAAGGGGGTGCAATGCATTTGATTAGTCTTATGGCTTGGCGGTAGAATCTGTTTAGAAGCCTCTTGGACCTAGACTTGGTGCTCCGGTACCTCTTGCTGTGCGGTAGCAGAGAGAACCGTCTATGTCTAGGGTGGCTGGGGTCTTTGACAATTTTTAGGGTCTTCCTCTGACACCGCCTGGTATAGAGGTCCTGGATTGCAGGAGGCGTGGCCCCAATGATGTACTGGGCCGTACGCACTACCCTCTGGAGACCGAGCAGTTGCCATACCAGGCAGTGATGCAACCAGTCAGGCAGGATGCTCTCGATGGTGCAGCTGTAGAACCTTTTGAAGATCTGAGGACCCATGTAGTTTGCACATAGATATATTGGTTGCTTAAATACAGATTTGACTTACATGCATGCATGTTATGTGAATGTTAAGACACCATGTGCTTAATTCATTCACTTTAGATGTTCCTTTTTCAGCTCAGCAGGAAGCGGCCTCCTGACATCGATTGTAGAGACCTGCAGGGGAACACGCCTTTACACTGTGCTGCCTACAGGGGGCAGAAGCAGTGTGTTGGAAAGCTGCTCAAGTGTGGAGCTAGCTCCAGCATGAAGAACAAGAGTGGTATGTTTCCCTACTGATATGTCCACTGAGGAAATAAAAACAGAATTTGGGGTAAACCATAATTGACCTATCCTCACCATGCACATCCTTTGTATGGAAAAACATGATATTTTTTGTAAGTGGGACTTTGTTTGCATGGATATTACATTTGATAGAGCCTGGATGTAGTTTGAAATCATCATCGCTTAAGTTTCATAATGTGTAGAAAAAGAAAAGAGGTGAATAGATTACCACATTTGCGAAACAAACGATACGCCTACTTAGCTGGTGTCTGACTGCGTCCCGAATGGCACCTTCTTCCCTATCTCTATGGGCCCTGATCAAAAGTAGTCCACCATATAGGGTGTAGGTTGCCATTTGGGAACATCCTATGTGGTGTATTCACTACCTCCCTCCCTGTCAGCTGGTAGGAGGTTTAGTTTAGTTGATTTGGAACCCCATTAGCATCTGCCCATGCAGCAGCAACTCTTCCTGGGGTCCACATAGAACGTACAAATACATGACAAGGTACAGAACAGTTATAGACATGAACAACATAAGATATTACATTCAATAAAAATAAAATAGTTTAATATATTGGAAAGACACCAAGAGACAACAAAAATACTATTTACACCGTTCATATATCATATTCTCATATACTGTACAGTTAAAGGAGATTTTTAGATGGAGGTAATTGATAATAGTCTGATAAATGGCTTGGTTCTGTTGCAGACCAAACAGTGTTTGACCTGGCCTGCAGTGAGGAGATTAAGCAGATTCTGGAGGGCAGTCGTGACCAGGTGAGGTGCCAGAAGAACACTGCAGTGAAAAGCTGCAGATACTGTTAAAAGCATCGGTCCAGTGCTCTAGTTTTCAATGAAATCAAAATACTCATGAAACAGAAATGTTTTTTCTTCCCTTAAGGATACAGTTGGTGGTGTGCAGAAGTTTGAAGGCCTCCTATGGAAGGTATTCTATATTCTGAAATATTCTGTACATTCTTGAATGTAATTCAATAATTTCATACAGTACCTACTGTAAAATGTGTACAGTATAGACCAGTGGTGTTTAGTGTTACTCTGAAACTTCTGAAAACTGACATCCTTCAGTATAGTATAGCGATGCTGTCTTTGGTCCTGTCCAATACAGAGTTCCAGGTTCCTGGCATGGCGTTCCCATTGGGTGGTCATTCAAGAGGGGGTCCTGTCCTGGTACCCTAGACAGTGAGTCCTCCAACCTTCTTCCCCCTCCTCATCTCTCTCTCTCTCCTCCCTATTGCATACACAGCCCCTTGCTCCTCCTGTTTTCCCCTGAAGAGCTTGAGGTAGTACAGTGAAAAGCTCTTGATAGCTTCATCTTTCTGTCTGTTTGTTTCTAGAGCTGATGCCGTGGCCGATGTCCGGAAGCAAGGCGCGAAGGCTCTGATGAAAGCTCACTGCAGGGTAGGTAGGCACCAGGCCAGGGTTCTGTGTTCAATGCTTTACCAAACATTGAGACGTGGACAGCACAAAATACAGTAACCCTTTACTGTCACTTATAGGCCTACCCTCCAAAACCCAACACCTCTGTTCTTGGAATGCATTTTAATCATATTAGAAATACCTATTTTCATATCTATATTGACTATTGTTTGTTTCACTGAATTTGATTCATATTCCTCCAGGTAAAAGCATGGGACAAGTGTTTCTTCAGCCTCCGGTGCTTTGATCACAGTCTCCATCACTTCAAGGTGTCATCTAAGACGGATCCAGAGGCTATCAGAAAAGTGAAGTTCTCCTAGGATAGATATTATGTGATTTGGGACACCGCACTTCATAGTTTACAACACATAGGCCTATTTTTTTTGTTGGTGAGATTTATTTATTTGTGTGTGCGTGCAGAGATGGCTGGATGCCCTGGAGGAGCATACGGCCTACAGCAGCTGTAACACTACTCAGGAGCAGACCACTGAGGATGAGGAGGGGGATGGAGCTACACTGGGAGACCTAACAGACTCCCTCCAGGTCGGCGCAATTCTTTCCCACCAGCAGTATATTTTCCACCCAATGCCACACGTACACACACATAATCAGACTGGGATTCAAACCAACACAGATTAACATCCGCACTACAATAGACTTTTAAAGGCATGTGAATAGCGTCCTATCAAAGCCGTGTGCGGCCAGTGTGTACTTACACAAGGTAAAGTGTCTCTCGCTCCTTTGCAGGCTGCTGAAGCCTGCCAGCAGAAATTGGAGACTCAAGTGTCTATTTTTCTGTCCATGGTGAAGAATGAGGAGAACAACAGTAAGAGATCTCCTATTAATGTTCTCACTGCACTCACCTTCACAGCTTCTGCCAGTCTCTCTCATCTACTGTCTGTCGGTCTATGGCCGTGTCTAGACTTGACAGTTCATGCAGCTTTAGTATTTGGATCATAGAGTTCTGATCATGGAATTCCGAACGCACCATGCATCTACGCCTACATTTAAATGTGGTTACCGTGTCCGGATTCCTTTTTCCCGCACTATATTCAAATGCCAGTATGCATTCTACAAACGGGGAAATAAGCAAAATAGAAAAATAACAACAACTGATGGCATTAGCTAACTAGCCAGCTAACCTCTGTAGCTAGCTAGCATGCAATGCTAAAGGGATAGCATAACTCTTTTTAAAACATGTTTTATATTAGCTATCTGATTAGCATTTGAGGATGGACTTATTTCCTCCTACAATATAACGAAAAAATGCCTCTCGGTCCCAAAACACACGTTTTCTGGACACTTGTGGGAGGAGTGCTGATGACGTCGACTACTGTATGTGCTTTCGGTAGTCTGATTGCATCCAGACTGAGAAGAAAGCTGCAGAGAATGCATACAGACAGATCTGAACACAATCTGACCACATGTTAAAGTCAGTTAAATGATCTTGTCATTCAATCACAGTGCCCCTTTTACTGATATTGGCTTGTATTAACCCTGTAAATTCTATAGAACAAGCCTCAGCAAGGACCACTATTAAATGAGGAGTTTGGGATATGATTAACCTTTGGTTAAAATAAACATTTATGTAATGTGTGTAACTGTCGGATGGTGTGAAAGGCCTAGCCACAGAATTAGATAGAACTGTATAGTGTTGACTGTATATCTCTGTGGCCCTAACTCTTTCCTCTCCTCGTCCTAACTCTTTCCTCTCCTCGCCCTAACTCTTTCCTCTCCTCGCCCTAACTCTTTCCTCTCCTCGCCCTAACTCTTTCCTCTCCTCGCCCTAACTCTTTCCTCTCCTCGCCCTAACTCTTTCCTCTGTGTTCCAGCATTGGCTACTCCTCTCCTGCTGAAGGCCAGGGAGACCAGTGACCTCTCCAGGGAGACCAGCTCTGCCCTACACTTCTGTCTGAGCCTGTTTTCCAAACAACAGGAGGTACGGTAACTACTATAGCTCCCTCACCTCCTAGCTCACCCCTCCAACCTCACTTCTACCTCACTTCTCCAACCCCACCTCTACCACACCCCTCCAACCTCACCTCCACCTCAGTCATAAAGCATCTCAGTGCTGATCTAGAATCAGGTCCCTCCTGTACATATAATCATATTCATTATAATCTAAAAGGATCCTAGATCAGCAAAACTCCCCCTAAGATGTGGTTTGAATTGTATGCGACCCAGGCTATTTTTAAACAATTTGTTGGTCACATTGCTTTTTTTTTACTCAGAGGGCCGTTTTATGTGGAGCATCTATCATCTTTCCAACCAGAGGACACGCTATGCCTCTGTTAAAAAGGGGGGGATTGGTCCTAAAAAGACCAAACAGGCTGTGATATTATGCGATTCAAAATTCATTGATGAAAAGCATCTAGCCCGTTCACTCGTATTTATGCTTACACAATTGTTTACGTGCTGTGTTCTTATTGGCTGATTCATTCATGGTGAATGGGTTATAGAAGCCTCTAGCCCATCCCCCTGTTGTGACTGGCCAGTAGCGGAGTGTGACTGGGGGTAGTGGATTGGGAAGGGCTGATGGCTGTGTATGTGTGTAGTATGGAGGGGTGTGTGTCCTAGTGGCCGGGCCATGCCCTTGGGACATAATTACAACAGTTTATTAATCACTGGCGCGAGCCTGCAGCAAGGACAGAGCTGAGCAAGATCCGCTTTTATGCTGAGCTCTGCACTCGGCCCGCAGATCAGCACAGGCACTCGCGCGCGCACACAAACCTGCACACTCCTCCAAGCACACACTCACTCAGTCAAGGGAAATGCTGCTTGTTTATAGACAGAACTAAAGCGTATGCATATTAACACTGAGGCTGAGACACACACACACACACACACACACACAAGCAGGCACACTTCCACCACCCAGCAGAGCATCCCGGACAGGAGAAAGGAGGATCGGTGACAGCAGTGCCCTCCATCCGCACAGGTACAGACAAACCTCCTCTCTTTGTTTTCATTTTCTACTGGGTCTATTTGCAATAGACTGGTCTCTGTAGACCCTGCTTGTTCCATTGTGGGGCTTTGTAATTAAAGATTGTTCAGGTGTGTAGTTTTTCAATGTTGTAGGTAGGAGATTATTCTAAACAGGCGTTTTACATTCAGAACAAGTTGTCTTGACTGCTCTGATGGTGATGTGGGGCATTGAGTACACACAAAGAGGGGTTCGCATAGTGTTCAGTGCATTTCTGACCTTTTATCTGGAATTCTGAGTTATTTTATGACATTGGGGTTTATTGTAGTGTACTCTGTCATTTCGTTAGAGCATTAGGAAAAGTACCTGGAGAAGAGATTTAGCAATACAGTAAGGACAAACAGTGATTACCTTAATACTGTGTTCAGTGAACTTGGACTTTAACATCTGGTGCTGTAATGGCATACCCAGAGGGAAGGTTGTATGACAGACTTCCTCTGAAATACGGTTTGAATGCGGTTTGAATGCAGTCATTGATGGTATGACTGTATTCATATACCATTTCATCAGCTTCATTGTAAGAAACAAATATGCCTGGAAAAAGTAGATCACTGTTTAAAAATAACAGTTTGAGTTGGTATTTGAATGACCCCACAGTGGTTGGATACGTTGCCTTCTGTTTGCTGGTCCTGGGCTAGTTCTGTCTGATAGATCTCCGAATATCTCGGTTAAGACTATAGTGTTCTGGAAGATTCTGTCCACAGTGAGAGATTCAAAGTGAGTGTCAAACGGGCTCGACAGCCGACCACCAGGGGATTAGATGCTTTGACAAGAATCACATGATAAGTCTGAACCAGTACTACGATGTGTCGGCTCTCTCTCTGAGTCGGATGTGTTAGATCAGACTGATGGGATTAAGACACCTAGCAGAGTATCAAGGAGGGAGAGATGGACAGTATCAAACCTAATCCTTCCATTCATCTTCATTCCACTGTTCCTGCCACAGACACAGCTGTCACTACTGCTGCAGATTCTGCCTACCTAGCCATTCTTCACGTCATGATTAATAGGGCCCTGAGTTTTTCTGGACTAGGAAACCTGACCTGACCAGGGAAAACTCAGGGCCACAGTCATGTAATCTAGGTAGAGCCAGTAGTTTCTCCAGACTGCGTGACTCAGATTAGGAAAAACTCCTGGCCACAGTCATTGTTTACCGGTAGGGCCAGGAAACAAGCTGCCCCACTACAAGGGAAAACTCTGAACCTTGGCTTGGGTGGCTGAAGTCTTTGAAAATATTGTGGGCCTTTGTCTGACACCACCTAGTATGCAGGTCCTGGATGGCAGGGTGCTTGGCCCCAGTGATGTACTGGGCCGTATCACCATCCTCTGGAGCATCTTGCAGTGGCGTGCCTTGCTGTTGCCGTACCAAGCGGTGGTGCAGCCAGCTCTCAATGGTGCATCTGTAGAACCTTTTGAGGAGCTGAGGACCCATGCTAAATCTTTTCAGCCTCCTGAGGGGGAAGAGGTGCTGTTGTACCCTCTTCACAACTCTATGGGTGTCTGTGGACCATGTTAATTCCTTAGTGATGTGGACACCGAAGACCTTGAAGCTCGCCTCTCCATTTCCTGTAGTCCATTATCAGCTCATTTAGCTTGCTGACATTGAGGGAAAGGTTGTTGTCCTGGCGCCACACTGCCAGGTCTCTGGTGACCTTCCTATAAGCAGCCTCATTGTCGTCGGTGATCAATCCTACCGCCGTCGTGTCGTCAGCAAACTTGATGATGGTGTTGGAGTCATGCACGGCCACACAGTCGTGGATGAACAGGGCGTACAGGAGGGTACTAGGCACACACCCTGAGGGGCCCCTGTGTTGATGGTCATCATGGCAGATGTGTTGTTGGCTACCCTCACTACCTGGGGGCGGCCCATCAGGAAGTCCAGGATCCAGTTGCAGAGGGAGGTGTTCAGTCCCATGGTCCTGAGCTTGGTGATGAGCTGTAGTCAATGAACAGCATTTTTACATAGGTATTCCTTTTGTCCAGATGGGTGGGGGCAGTGTGGAGTGCAAACCAATGGAATTTTGTAATTTGGCTGAACTATCCCTTTGAAGTCCCCTCAACGTTAATCTTTTTTTCACATTCCAGCAGGAACAGCACCATCTAGTGGTCAGAACCTGGTAATATCAGGATGTAGAATGGGACATAAACATAACTTCAATGACTAATTTGTCGGGGGGGGGGACTACCAATTTCACTGGGAGTACATTACATAGGATAAAGAAACAATACTCAGAGCCGCAGCTACATAATATTTGTCAGACACAGAGAACTGATACTATATACTCGTTCTTGGGGTGGGATTGGTGTGGGGTGTGGAGGGTCCATGGGTCGCTTTTGAACATTCCTTTGGATTCCTCATTTCTAACTGCTTGTTAGAAAAAAGTTTGGTCCAAATCGGATGTTGGGTACTATATTTATTGAAAATTATACTAATCCTAGAAATAAAAATGCTCACTTTAGATGCAATCAATTACCTTAATTTCTCAGAGACTAAATTATATTTAAACAAAATAATATTACAGAAATGCTAATCTTATCTGTTTATAACAACAGAAACAATTTCAGGGCTCCCAAGTGGCGCAGCGGTCTAAGGCACTGCATCTCAGTGCTTGAGGCGTCACTACAGACCCAGGTTTGATTCCAGGCTGTGTCACAACCGGCCGTGACCGGGAATCCCATAGGGCGACTCACAATTGGCCCAAGCTCGGTTTGGTGGGTCACGTTTCACAGGACGCACGACTTGACCTTCGACTCGCCTGAGCTCGTTGGGGAGTTGCAGCGATGAGACAAGATCGCAATTGGCCGACTTGTCGAAGTAGACATTAATTGAAGTTAGTGATCGTTGTTCTCGGTCATAGGAAATGATGGTTGAGACGACATGTAAGAAAATAAATAATAATAAATAGGATCAGCATAAAAAAATAGTATAATTAGTCAGGAGCCTGTAATACGGCTGCTATCCACTACAGCTCCATCTGATGTGAATGTTCTGTAACATTGCATTCTCCTGAACAGGCCCCAGGACCATTTTTTTGCCAAGTTTAGTTGATGCTACTCCATTATGTTAACAACGAGCATCCCCCTGCCCACCTGAGGATCTGTCTTTATCAGCCATCTATTTCCTGTGTTTGAAGGGTGCAAAATCCACTTGTCACTTAAATATCGCTAGATTGATTGCTTTCATTTTACTCCTGCGATTCTTTCATACGCTTGCTTGTGCCTGTCTTCCCCCCCCCCCCCCCCCCCCCTTTTAATGTTACGACCATGGAAATGTTTGTAATGACCTGTTTAAACACACCCCGTTAATGGCTGAAATGGGCTTAAAGGAGAATACATTGTCTGGATTTTAACGCATCGTCTCGACACGTACATCACATGAAATAGAAGAAGAAAAAAATATTGCTAAAAAAAAAGCTGTGTGCTTAGGGTCGTTGTCCTGTTGGAAGGTGAACCTTCATCTCAGTCTGAGGTCCTGAGTGCTCTGGAGCAGGTTGTCATCAAGGATCTCTCTGTACTTTGCTCCGTTCATCTTTTCCTCCATCCTGACTAGCATCCCCAGAGCATGGAGTCAGCCTGGAGTTGGTGATCCCTGTTACTAATGGTGGTGCAAATGAGAACGTGTTCTCAGTCAACTTACCTGGTAAAATAACAAATAGATAAATGCATCACTGTAGGGATGGTGCCAGGTTTCCTCCAAACGTGATGCTTGGCATTCACTCTGTCAGAGTGACCATCAGGTTCTTCGTCACCTCCCTGACCAAGGCCCTTCTCCCCCAAATGCTCAGTTTGACCTGGCAGCCAGTTCTAGGAAGAGTCTTGGTGGTACCAAACTTCTTCCCTTTAAGACTGATGGAGGCCTCTTTGTTCTTGGGGACCTTCAATGTTGCAGACATTTCTTTGCTACCCTTCCCAGATCTGTGCCTGATCACAATCCTGTCTCACATTTTATAGGTCACGTACACATGTTTAGCAGATGTTATTACGGGTGTAGCGAAATGCTCTACGGACAATTCCTTGGACGTCATGGCTTGGTTTTTGCTCAACTGTGGGACCTTTTTATATAGACAGGTGTGCCTTTCCAAATCGTGTCCAATCAATTGAATTTACCACAGGTGGACTCCAATCAAGTTGTAGAAACAGGATGCACCTGAGCTCAATTCGAGTCTCATACTGTAGCAAAGGGTCTGAACACTTATGTAAATAAGTTACTTTTGTTTTAAATTTCTTATAAATTTGCACACAAAAAAACGAATGTTTTTGCTTCGATATTGCTTCGATATTGCTTTGGTATTGTGTGTAGATTGGTGAGGGGGAAAAAATATTTAATTAATTTTAGAACAAGGCTGTAACGTAACAAAATGTGGAAAAAATCAAGGGGTCTCAATGCTTTCACAAAATTTAAATTTGACCAATTGAATACCTGAATTCCCACCCAAATTATTTCTGTGCCAATCAAATGTTTTATGTGCTATATTTCAGTGAATATCTGATGGATTAAAAAAAATCTGTGTTTGCATCCATTGTCTAACTGTGCATGTTATTAGAATTGTTTTAAAAACTTTTTAGTAATTTTGATGGCAGTTTCTACATTATGTAGATGTTTAATTAAATGCACAACTGGGAGGGAGTGGAGAGACTAAAATGCTTAGTGGTAAAGAAGCTATGACCCCATTTTGATGAATAATTTATGTACAGCCTCGATGGGGGCCATTTGCCCCATAATCTCTTTCCCGTCTTGCGTGAAAACAAAGTTAAAGCAGCTTCATGCTCCCGGGTAGGAAGGCAGAGTGCTGTGATTTGTCCCAGGTGTTTCCAGTACAGCCACAGAGCCTCGGTCTCAGTAGAGCCTAAAATAGAGCTTTGTGTGCTGAGGCGAGAGGATGGAGGGATGGGGGGAGTGAGGAGGAGAGAAATAGCACTGGGGCACGTTACACAACAAAGTATTCCCAGATGGGTCTCCTTGGCTCGGGCTCCTGCTGCAACGTGAGTTCATTTAGTTTCAGTAGCTTCAAAGACAAGTAGGACAAGCTTCAAAGACGAGTCAAATAAAATTGTATTGATCGTGTACACATTTTGCAGATTTTATCGCAGGTGCAGCAGAATTCTTATGTTTCTAGCTCTAACAGTGCAGTAATACACTACATGGCCAAAAGTAGGTGGCCACCCCTTCAAATTTGTGGATTTGGCTATTTCAGCCACACCCGTTGCTGACAAGGTGTATAAAATCGAGAACACAGCCATGCAATCTCTATAGACAAACAATGTCATTAGAATGGCCTGTACTGAAGAGCTCAGTGACTTTCAATGTGATACTATCATAGGATGCCATCTTTCCAACAAATTTCTGCCATGCTAGAGCTGTCCGGTCAACTGTGAAGTGGAAACGCCTAGGAGTGGTAGGCCAAACTCACAGAACGGGACCGCCGAATGCTGAAAAATCGTCTGTCCTCAGTTGCAACACTCAATGCCGAGTTCTAAACTGCCTCTGGAAGCGACGTCAGCACAGAAAACTGTTAATCGGGAGCTTCATGAAATGGGTTTCCATGGCCGAGCAGCCGCACACAAGCTTAAGATCAACATGTGCAATGCCAAGCGTCGGCTGGAGTGGTGTAAAGCTCGCCGCCATTGGACTCTGGAGCAGTGGAAACGCATTCTCTGGTGTGATGAATCACGCTTCACAATCTGGTAGTCTGGGTTTGGCGGATGTCAGGAGAAGGCTGGATGTCAGGAGAAGGCTGCTCCAATGCATAGTGCCAACTGTGAAGTTTGGAGTAGGAATAATGGTCTGGGGCTGTTTTTCATGGTTCATGTTAGGCCCCTTGGTTCCAGTGAAGGGAAATCTTAACGCTACAGCACACAATGATATTCTTGACAATTCTGTGCTTCCAACTTTGTGGCAACAGTTTGGGGAAGGCCCTTTCCTGTTTCAGCATGACAATGCCCCCGTGCACAAAGCAAGGTCCATGGAGAAATTGTTTGTCGAGATCGGTGTGGAAGAACTTGATTGACCTGCACAGAAGTACAGACCTTCCCAGGAGAATGGAGGCTGTTATAGCAGCAAAGGGGGGACCAACTCCATATTAATGCCCATGATTTTGGAATGAGATGTTCGAAGAGGTGTCTACATACTTTTGGTAATGTATTGTATGTATGTACTGTATGTGTGTCCAGTGCATTCGAAAAGTATTCAGACCCCTTCACTTTTTCCACATTTTGTTATGTTACATCAAAAAACATCCTCATCAATCTACACACAATACCCTATAATGACAAAGCCAAAACAGGTTTTTGAAATGTTAGCAAATGTATTACAAATAAAAAAACAACCTTAATAATATAATTATTCAGACCCTTTGCTATTAGACTCAATTGAGGTCTTCAAAGTAGCCTCCCATTGCCTTGTTGACAGCTTTGCACACTCTTGGCATTCTCTCAACCAGCTTCATGAGGTAGTCACCAGGAACGCATTTAATTTAACAGGTGTGCCTTGTTAATTTGTAGAATTTCTTTCCTTCTTCATGAGTTTGAACTAATCAGTTGTGTTGTGACAAGGTAGGGGTGGTATACAGAAGATAGCCCTATTTGATAAAATACCAAGTCCATATTATGGCAAAAACAGCTCAAATAAGCAAAGAGAAACAACAGTTCATAATTTCTTTGAGACTTGAAGGTCAGTCAATCCATGGCGGTCCTCTCACGAGGACCGCCACAGGAAAGGAAGACCCAGAGTTACCTCTGCTGCAGCCTCAGAAATTTCAGTCCAAATAAATAGTTCAGAGTTCAAGTAACAGACACATCTCAACATCAACTGTTCAGAGGAGACTGTGTGAATCAGGCCTTCATGGTCGAATTACTGCAGAGAAACCACTACTGAAGGACACCAATAATAATAAGAGACTTGCTTAGGCCAAGAAACATGAGCAATGGACATTAGACCGGCGGAAATCTGTCCTTTGGTCTGATGAGTCCAAGTTTGAGATTTTTGGTTCCAACCGCCTTGTCTTTGTGAGATGCAGTGTAGGTGAACGGATGATCTCTGCATGTGTGGTTCCCACCGTGAAGCATGGAGGAGGTGGTGTGGGGATGCTTTGCTAGTGACACTGTCAGTGATTTATTTAGAATTCAAGGCAAACTTAACCAGCATAGCTACCACAGCATTCTGCAGCAATATGCCATCCCATCTGGTTTGTGCTTAGTGGGGCTGTCATTTGGTTTTCAACAGGACAATGACCCAACACACCTCCAGGCTGTGTAAGTACTAATTGACCAAGGAGAGTGATGGAGTGCTGCATCAGATGACCTGGCCTCCACAATCCCTTGACCTCAACCCAATTGAGATGGTTTGAAATGAGTTGGACCGCAGAGTTAAAGAAAAGCAGCTAACAAGTGCTCAGCATATGTGGGAACTCCTTCAAGACTTTTGAAAAAGCATTCCAGGTGAAGCTGGTTGAGATAATGCCAAGAGTGTGCAAAGCTGTCATCAAGGCAAAGGCTATTTGAAGAATCTCAAATATAAAATATATTTTGATTTGTATAACGCTTTTTGTTACATGATTCCATGTGTTTTTTTCATAGTTTTGTTGTCTTCACTATTATTCAACAATGTAGAAAATAGTAAAACTAAAGAAAATCCTTGAATGAGTAGGTGTGTCCAGACTTTTTACTGGTACTGTATGTTTCAGAGGTTTAAAAAGGAACTATTATAAACCAGTACTTTTTGGGGGTTCGAGCCGTTTCAGAACTTTATTTTGCTGGTCGAAAGAGTGGAACAGAACGGGGAAAAAATGATAGTTCTGATCCGAACGAAACCATTGGAAAATGATTTTGGTTCCAACCCCTGGAGTGTATGGATAGTATATGAATAGAAAAGGTGTGTGTGTGTGTGTGTGTATAGGTGTTGAAATTCTGGTGAATGACCACCAATCTAATATTCAAAATATATTTTTGGCCGTCGGTAATAATGCAAGAAACGTTTTGAGCAAATAATGTACGAAATAACACGCCAAAAAATATACACTGTAAAGATGGCTAGGAGCTGGAATCAGGGTGACCCAAGTCTGTTGGCGCCATCTTGTCAAATAGGACGACTACTTTATTCTGAGTGGAATAGTGAACATTGTGGTGACAAGTGCTTGTTTTATTTCACGGGCAGAGTGAGAACGAATTTACTATTTATAAGGATGGTCTGTCTGGTAGATCTTAAAGCCAGCCTATGTTATGCTCATAAAATGGAAGGTTCTCATAATTATGTCCTAGATTGGAATGTTCTACTGGCCAGTAGATATTCCTTGCGTATTGTGATCTAAGTGGGAAATGGAGAGGGGTAAAGATGTGAACAAAGCATCTTTCAGTATCAGACAACACTTAATCAGTAGATACACTACCCTTCAAAGTTTGGGGTCACTTAGAATTGTCCTTGTTTTTAAAAGAAAAACAACAACAAAGTGTCCATTTTAAAATAACATCACATTTTTCAGAAATATAGTGTAGACATTGTTAATATTGTAAATGACTATTGTACCTGGAAACGGCTGATTTTGTTATGGAATATATACATAAGCGTACAGAGGACCATTATCAGCAACCATCACTCCTGTTTTCCAATGGCACGTAGTGTTAGCCTTTTTAAAATGATCAACTTGGATTAGCTCATGGATCATTAGAAAACCCTTTTGCAATTATGTTTGCAGAGCTGAAAACTATGCTGATTTAAAGAAGCAATAAAACTGTCCTTTAGACTAGTTGAGTATCTTGAGCATCAGCATTTGTGGGTTCGATTACAGGCTCAAAATGTCTAGAAACAAAGAACTTTCTTCTGAAACCCGTCAGTCTATTCTTGTTCTGAGAAATTAAGGCTAGGATATTTTAATGGACAAAAATATGCTTTTCTTTCAAAAACAAGGACATTTCTAAGTGACCCCAAACTCTTGAACAGTAGTGTAGGTTGGTTTCTACATTTGAATGTCTATTATATCTGATCTATTCATTTATTTATGATATTATACTGAACAAAAATATAAACGCAACATGCAACAATTTCACAGATTTAACTGAGTTAGTTTTATTTAAGGAAATCCGTCAATTGAAATGAATTCATTAGACCCTAATCTATAGATTTCACGACTGGGCAGGGGCATAGCCATGGGGAGTTTTTCCCTACACAAGGGCTTTATTAAAAATTCTCTAAAACAACGTTGGAGGCGGCTTATGGAAGAGAAATTAACATTCAATTCTCTGGCGAAAGATCTGGTGGACATTCCTGCAGTCCATTCCAATTGCGCGTGGAATTGTATTGTGTGACAAAACAGCACATTTTAGAGTTGCCTTTTATTGTCTCCAGCACAAGGTGCACATGTGTAATGGGACCAACACTTTACATGTTGCGTTCAGTATATATCTAAAGAAATCCCCCTCCAGAGCATACAGACTGTGCCTGACCTATGACCAGAGCGTATCTTATGTTCTCCCTCTCGCTACAATACCAACTCTCCATTAAGACATAACCAGTACATAACCTCCATTGAGATCTCTAGAGGATGTCTTCTTAGCTGGTGTTCATATGCCTAGCAGTTAAGAGCATTGTACCAGTAACTGAAAGCTCGCTGGTACAAATCCCAGAGTCAACTAGGTAAAACATCTGTCGATTTTGCCATTGAGCAAGGCACTTAACTCTGCTTGCTCTTGATAAGAGTGTCTGCTAAATGACTAAAATGTCAAATGTTGACAGGCCTACTGTACTGTAACTGTATTAGGGAAAAGAAGGAAGGCTAGATAGACTGTTTCTGACGCTAGGTGCCAGACAGCTGAAGCAAATGCCAAGGAATTTAGAGTATGGCAATAAATCACCAGCATTTCACAAAGGAAATTGATGTTGCCGCCCTTCAGAAAGTGAAGAAGATGCAGTACATATATATATACAGTACGTTTATACTAGTCTTTTTGTTAGTAGGTTAGTGGAGCGATATGGAGAACGCGGACGCAATCCAGACATAACGGAATTCAACAGTATACAAAAATGTATTTAACTTAATAGGGAATCAACTAAATGTATTGAATGTTTATTAATTTTCCCAGGTTTATTTTAAGACATGAACAGAATGCATATTTCTGAAGAGGCAAGGAGAATTCCCCGTCTGTGTAATTCTCTGGCAACAGCTCTGTTGGACATTCCTGCAGTCAGCATGGCAATTACAAGCTCCCTCAACTTGAGACATCTGTGGCATTGTGTTGTGTGACAAAACTGCACATTTTAGAGTGGCCTTTTATTGTCCCCAGCACAAGTGTAATGATCGTGCTGTTTAATCAGATTCTTGATATGGCACACCTGCCAGGTGGATGGATTATCTTGGCAAATAAGAAATGCTCACTAACAGGGATGTAAACAAAATTTGAGAGAAATAAGCTTTTCATGCATATGGAACATTTCTGGGATATTTTATTTCAGCTCATAACATGGGACCAACACTTTACATGTTAAAATTTAGAAAGGTGTGATTTTGAGAGCGAAAACTAGAAGAAACGGGAAAACAGAAACCTGGAAAAACAAAATGAAGAAAACGGAATTTGGGAAAAAACGAAATGGGGGTCAGGCAAAACCATTACAGATTTTATAGGGGCCTAATGTAGGTTAGGGTTTGACAAAATACATCCTGTTTTATTGGGTTCAGGATTCCCTTTTGATGTTGTTTCAGGCACATACAGCAGCGTGTTTGCCTTGCCTTGCTTCCTGTTTGATGTGTTGTTGTTCAATCAAAGCCAAGGTAAAGTAATGATCCTGCCAACCTGATTGAGCAGAGAGAAGAGCTGTTTTTAAAGAAGCTCGGCACAACCTGCATCAGTATATTGATTCACAGGAGTCATCCTCACCTCTCTGACCTCAGACGCAGCACTGGAGCAGGCTTGGGTAATTAGCGTTGGGCTAGAAGCCAGAGAGGAAAGATTGAGTGTATATTATTATAATGTTGCAGTAGTTTCTCCTCCATCGTCTGGGTTTGAGGGGATGAAGAGTATTTTGTATGAAGGTTTTAGCCCACCAAAGCTCAGCACCTGCTATGGCTGACACTGTAAACTTACAAGGCAATTACTTTGAGTTTTGTTTACTATCTCTATCTGTAAGTTTTCTGACTTCAAAGAAAGAGCATAGTTCACCATATCATAGTGACTGCACTCTCCAGATGTTCTTCTGCTGTTGAAGTGTTCTCTTTTTGTAGTTTTTATCAAATCAAAATCATCTGATTTTGAAGTTGTTGTTTTTGTCCTTTTTGTTGTTGTTTTTTGTATTTTACCTCTTTTTTTTCTCCCCAGTTCCTTAGACCGATGTGCCACTCGGGAGGCCCTTTCATCCTTGTTTTTATATAGTTATGTAAACGAGTCATTTTATTCACCAATTCATTCCTAGGTATTTCTGTCTTTAAATAATCATATAGAATAGATAGCAAGTACGCTCTCCCAGTCCGTCCCCTACCCCTCTCACTGACTACAGTATGATTTTTACATTAGAGGTGTTTTGTTGAGGTTGTGTTATTGATTGCTTTTGACTCTCAGTACAGGCTCGACAATGTATGCACAGTACTACTATAGGGACGGTGGTTTCTCTTCGCTATCTCAGATTTACAGTTGATTCACAGGCTCCAGTTTCTGACGGAGACTATCGGCTCAGGCCGCCTTCCTTCCTTCCCCAAGGTGACTTTGGCATCTTCTCACTCTGTGGAGTCTTGGCTCACTCTGTTTTTGTCGTCAGTCACTGAGCTTTCTTTTCTCACAGAATTCAATTGACTTCTCCTCTCAGTAGGGTAAATCGACACTTAGTTTTTACACATTTATTTACTGTATTTACCACAGTACTTATTTTCTCTGGAAACACATAAAAATAAACTGTATTAATATAACTTGAAGTAGGTTGACTTTCTTTCCAGCTGTCTCTTGAGTGATCAAAGCCCCAGGTTATGACATACTGTAGGCTGTTGCTTGGTAAGAGTGTTGTTTTGTCAGATTGCTGTTTATTAGTCTCTTCCTCCTGGGGTTAGTGGAGGATCCACAGCACCAGCATCAGAGAGGGGGGAATGGCTATCCAGTCAAACACCCCAGTCCAGCCGAGCTCAGGTTGCCCAGGAGAGACACTCAATCCTGGGCCACGGTGCTGTCTGAGACTGGGGTGTTTGGTTTAGAGTGGAGGAAACTGGATCTGAAGGGCCGTGGGTTAGAACAATGACCTGCCGTCCCGTCAGGAGCATTATCAACCACAGAACTCTACAGAGGAAGAGATCAATACCACAAACACACCTATCATAGTCTGCTTTTCACATCATCTGTTAGAAATGCATTAAAACAAATGTCAAATGTTTATCCGTGTGAGTGTTTGTAATGGCATGTTGTGCCATGTCTTGTCTAATGTGCCAACAAGTGTGTTGTGCATATGTTCCGCACACTGTGGCATGTCTAATATACCGTGTGTGTGTGTGTCCCAGGTGTGGAGCCTGAAGTTGGAGCAGGAAGTAGAGAAGAACAAGCTGCTAACAGAGGCTCTCCAGACCTTAGCTACAGAGCACCAGGATCTAGACCAGCAGTCCCTCTGTAAAGGGAGGAGGTCCTCCACGCTAAGCACACTCACAGAGGATGACTTCTATGATGCCCTGTCCGGTCAGTCAACCCCAACTGTCTTCATTAAACCCTTGGAGTGCATCGTAAATGGCACCCTATTCCCTACATAGTGCGCCATACTGACCAGAGCTCTAGAAGTATTCTATATAGGGCGGGGATACTCAACTAGTATTTGAAAAGTTCCGGTTACACAAGTTTCCTAGGTGGCAAATGTCCGGATGAATATATTCATTTATCGGTAGTAACAAACCCCCACCTTGCGACCCCAAACTGTTCACATTCCTCTTTTTGGCAGAAAGAACAGATAGTAGTTAAGATAATTTTTCAGCGATTCTACACATTGAGCCATGGGGTGGTGAGAACATTTAGCCGTTTTAAAGCTCATTTCCTGCCATTCTACACATTTTGCCATATCGTACTGTATGTGTATTTATGTGAGTTTATGTGATACCTGAGTGACTTCAAGGCACCCATGTGCGCACAATCTGGCCATGATAACTACAGGTTTTAGATTGGCTAACTGACTTACCTAGCTAACATGGGCTACTTGGTCAACTGGACATTTCTGGTTATAAATAGCTCTCTAAGATCTGTCAGTGAATCACATAACTAGGGAAACTGCCCATGCACTACCAAATGTCTGAATTACATAACTAGGGAAACTGCCCATGCACTACCAAATGTCTGAATTACATAACTAGGGAAACTGCCCATGCACTACCAAATGTCTAAATTGCATAACTAGGGAAACTGCCCATGCACTACCAAATGTCTGAATTGCATAACTAGGGAAACTGCCCATGCACTACCAAATGTCTGAATTGCATAACTAGGGAAACTGCCCATGCACTACCAAATGTCTGAATTGCATAACTAGGGAAACTGCCCATGCACTACCAAATGTCTAAATTGCATAACTAGGGAAACTGCCCATGCACTACCAAATGTCTAAATTGCATAACTAGGGAAACTGCCCATGCACTACCAAATGTCTAAATTGCATAACTAGGGAAACTGCCCATGCACTACCAAATGTCTGAATTGCACCTTGTGCATTCTACTATTACAATTCTCAACAGCATTCAATTGAAAGCCCGGCTGAGTTCCTAAAATCTGGTCCGTGGTCTGTATTCACCCCTTTCTGGGTCTGAATCTGGACTGTGGTACGTACTCATCCCATTCTGGGTCTGAATCTGGACCGTGGTGTGTGTGTGTGTGTAGGTATATAGAGAATAGGGTGCGGTTTAAGATCGCAAAAATTGACATTAATTATACCATTAACATATTTTTGTTTCAGGCTATTCTGTTTTTCATTGACCTGTACCTCAGAACATGTTTGAAAGACCTCTATAAGCACCTCTATACAAAGTGATGTATTAACACTTCCAGAGTACACAGCAACAAGCTACACCTAGATAAGAACCAATTAAATGAGCCTTGTAAATCTGTAATAAAAAATGAGCCGGCTGACTATCGTGGTTCTGCAGCTCTGAACGATAAAGCTGAGTTGATTCCTTCAGTCTAAATTGTTCATTGACCCTACCTGGCTCCCTAACCTTAAAGCTCCTCCACACTGTTGTCAGTAATGAAAACCACTTCCCCTGTGGAGTTGTTTCTGTGTTGAAGAATAGGCTGTGGTTTACAGACACCTTGTTTATTTTTATCAGCAGCATAGACACCTCTAGGATCCAGCAACACATCTCTCTCCAGCAGACGGTAGCCTCTGAGGCTGAGGAAGATTTCACTCTTTATTTGGTTCTTTCTTTATACAGTTTGCAGAGACTGACTTGATAATTGTGCAGTGTGATGAATGATGTATGACCTAGGGAAATTCCACGGTAATGGTTCTTTCTTCATACAGTTTGCAGAGACTGACTTGATAATTGTGCAGTGTGCTGAATGATGTATGACCTAGGGAAATTCCACGGTAATGGAATTACGTGCTCTACGATTTGTCAGTTTAAAAGGTATGCCAAACAAAAACCGTTGATTTCAAAGTTTAACAAACCATGCAACTCTATGCACAATGACTGCTTCAAACAATTTACAGAGTATATGCAAAATATAAAAAAATATTGGAAAAATTTACTGGCAAAAAAACTTTTGGTAACAGATTTACGAAAACATCTCCTTTTAGTTTTCACGTTGTTATTGTCACTTGCACAAGTACAGTGAAATTGCCTTTCATTCTTGATCTTTCCCAACAACGCAGTAATCAATTTCAGCATGTGTCTCTGTCTGTGTGCACGGAACATGATTCACTACACATGCTAACGGGGTGGCTGAGGTGCCCAGAAGGTCTCCAGGGCACCCCAGCCTCCCTCCATGTCTTCCTGTCTAATGACCAATCCCAGCGCTGTGTTACACGGCTGGTTACCCAACGATCAGCTACACTGGCTAATTGTCTCCATGTTGGGATAATGGCCCTTACAACTAGTGTTGCAGAGAAGTAACAATCTCAAAATGGCCACTGCTGATGAATCCCAAGGCTAATGAGACAGCTAGCAAGCGCTTCTTCTAAGGCTGAAATATTCTCTCATTTCAGGTGGAAATATCTCTCGCTGTAGCTAGGCTCTAAAATTCCAACTCAATTCAAAAGGAGCTGGTTAAGTGAAACCTTTTTAAGAATATGATATGACCAGATTAAATGGAATTGTTAGCTCCAGTAATTACTCTATGCTTGGCTAACAATGCTTTAGTACTGAAATAGATGTCGAACTCTGTAGTGGGCTTCTCCAGCACAGTGTAGCCTATACCTTAGAGCCTTGCAGTAGAGTAGTGATTGATACTGTATGCTGGCTAAAATAGGAGCGTGCTGCTTTGCTATACAGTATGCTTGTGCATTTTTAGAGTGATCCCTGGTTCTCTGGGATTTGTTGTTGCATCATTCATCCATCCACTGGTCAGTGCTTTCTCTCTCCCTACTCTTATAAATATACCCTGCTTACAGCAATCTATAATACAATGTTTACGTTCAATGTAAGAGAGAGAAAATCGATCAGCACGTTAGACATCTTCACTCTTCCTTGTTTACATAATAAAGATGCATCATGTCCATTTGTTATTATTGGATGAAGCCACATGACCTACATCTATCAATACCATTGCTCTACTTACGAGAGATTTTGAAGCTTGTTCCCATAACCGCATTATTGGCATGCCCGAAAAAAACTTATTGGTAATATCAGCTCTGTGACCCTGCCTCACACAAAGAACTACAAAACTATTATACAATATTCTATGATTCAGTCTCTCAGCTCCTCCTCTTTGTTCTGTTTCCCCTCCCCTTTTTCCTGGGTGTTACTACCTGTGTTGTCCCTAGTAGCGGTTACATGCAGTCTAAGTTAGAGACGGAGCCAGAGTACTGTACTAACCACAGCAGACACAGCACCCAGAGGAAGGGGAACGTCTTTGTGGCCTCTCATAGGAACCCTATCTCCCAGGTGTGGTTTCGCTGGCTGCAGGGAGGGAGGGAGTTCTGTCAGTCACTACCGGGTGGAGGTGTGTGAAGGCAGGCTGCAGAAATAAAGTTTTTTTGTTTTTGTTTGCTTTGCTAGGCTCAAAGGTGACATGACTCCCTCTCTGTCTCTGGCCCCTGGCACCCCCCTCCCCCTGCAGAGTCCGACGACGAGCATTCTCTCTCTCTGAGCGGCTTCCTGTCTGTGGCCGGACACTCGTGTGAAGAGGAGGAAGAAGGGGAGGTGAAGGAAGAGGAGAGGGAGCCCTCTCTGTTCAGCAGCAGCACCCTCAGGGGACCCGCTGCCGCCTGCGACATGTCTGGGGAGGTTAACCATGGCGACAAGAAGGCCCAATGCAACGGAGTGAAGAAGCACAGGTGGGGTCAGGGTGCAGTTAATATGTGATGTAAACGGCTTGTTTTCAACTTGGTTTCCTGCTTGTTTTTCTTGTCCCCTTCTCCAGCTCCTATTAAAGCAAGGCTTTTAACTGTGCGGTTAATTTATTCTAGTATATTCTATCATTATTTATATTGTTTTATTGTTTCGAAATGTGTTTTTATCACGTGACATTTTGTAGGAAATTACTTTGTATGCAATAGAGCCAACGGCATATAATGTGATATACCCCAGTACGTCTAGGTTTTTATTCCTGTGTTTGTTTGGGCACCCTAGCCCCATAGACGGGTCTCTCTTGTTTTTCCATCCACAGTTATGTCATTCAGATTCAGCAGGCTAGTGGCTTCTTGGTGCTTGGTACACTGGGTCAGAGCAGAAGGCTTTTTGAAGATTGGTCAGTCTACTTTATTTCTGTGGACGAAAGATGGTTGCATGCCCTCTCTTTCTTAATCCAAACAATTGACCCGTGAATAATTTAGTGCTTGCCAGTTTAGAGCACGGAATACTGAGTGAGAGGAAAGGGGTGTGTGTGTGTGCGTGCGTGCGCCTGTGTGTGTGTTGTAAAAGATTGATGAGGAGCTTGTTTATACGCTATAGCTGTCATTCAGAGTTATAGCTTCTCTGGCTATGTATGTGTAGATACATCTCTGTTGTGTGATGGAATGAAGGAGCCCTATGGGCCCTGGTCAAAAGTAGGGGAGATTGGGGTAAGTTGAACCGAAGGAGTGAGTTGAGCCACCCTTGATTCTAGTAAACCACACACACAACGAATCATCTGACCAAATATTTAGGAAGAGGTCGTCATTTCATGGAGTCTGAAGAAAGAAACCAAATGGAAAAACTGGTAAGCAAGAAACAGTTTTTCACCAATTTTAAGATGGTTCTATACATCAGTTTGGGGTCTCTATAAGCTTCAAAGAGGCCCTTAACTCAGCATGAAAGTGCAACCTTGTAGCTGTGTGGGCTAATATAGTCAAAATGTTGGCCTTGGGGTAAGTTGAGCAAATTAAAGTGTTTTCTTCCCAGGTGTAATGCAAGGCATTATCGCTGAGATATGAGGTATCAACACGGCCTGGCCTATGTTAAAAGTGTTTTAAAAGTATAAAGTGTTTGTTTGTTAATAAGCCTCTGATAAAATATGCTTAAAGTTATTAAAAGACCAAAAAGCATTTGTGTTTGGGAAATTAAGATTGACATGGTTTTAAAAAGAAAGTAGTAATATTTCAATCAGTACAGACATTTGAAGGCTGCTTAATTGACCCTATCCTGTGGCTCAACTTACCCCATAACCGGTGTAAGTTATGCCTAGAGACCACTGTTTTGGGACAAGCTATGTTTTCAAAACTGTAATGTTTTACATGAATTCTGATTATTTCCAGGGATACACAACATCCTGAAATATATGTATATATCATTGTTAGAAAGAATACTACATTCTCTGCACCTTACACACACACACATCATGCTACACACACATCACAACTGCTACTACCAGACTTATTCAGACTTATTCTTCTTAGCTAAATACTGAACAATTTAAACACTTCCCCCCCTAATCCCCCTTCCCCAAAACTCATGTCAAAATTGGACTTTAAATTGTACATTCCTGTATTATACTTATGCAAAAAACCCAAAAATCTATTCTACTGAGCCATTTACTTTGTTCGTTTTCTTAACTTTTATTATTTCTTAATATTGCATTGTCGAGAAGGAACCTGCAAGTAAGCATTTCGTTGGCTGGTGTATACCATGTGCATCAAGTACATACGATTAATGAAACCTGAAACTATACTATATTTCCCTTGACGGAGTGATGCTGAATGTACAAAATGGTTCAACTTCACCACTCTTCACCTAGTGCACTAAATTGAGGATAGGGTGCCATTTGGAATGCTCACATTCTCCTTCCAGGATTCTGGACTCACTCCAACCAAATAAGCTAATTGATATCAACAGTGCTTCACACTCGTGGGCCCACTATTAATCATGGTGCAGTCAGACATGCTCTCATAAAGGAGATGGGATTCAGTCATTGTCTACCTCAGTATGTTAAAGATAACTCATTTTTTAATTGATACCTCAATTTGTAATCCCAGAAGCGTACGATAAATCCTTGATTATGTGTTGTAAAGGCTTGATTTGAGTCAAGCGAAAATGTATATGTCTATGGGAACTGAATGAAGCTGTAGAGTGAGTAAGCATAGCGAGTTAAAGTACGAATCAGTTTCTTTAGCGTAACAGGTTATGGCGTGTTGTGGAGCCGGCAGAAGTACTGCTCCACCATGCTCCATTGGCCTGCTCATTCCACTGTTAAGAGAGAAGGGTTAGGATTTAGCCCCACAGGCCTCCTCTTTCCTCTCCCTTCATCTCCTGCTGCGTTCGCTGTGTGTAGCTGCTTCACTGCTTATCGCTAAGTAAACACGCCGCCTCCCTGAGGCATACACACCTGGTCCACGGGCGGGTCGCAATGCACACACAAACACCGACGGGAACATGCAAACACTCTCCCAATCATTCATGGGCGTTGCCTGAGGCTTGACCGCAGCAGCTACAGTTGGCTAATTAGCTGTCAGGTTACTCTGTTTCGAAATAGTAGGTCAAGCCATCACTGATGTTCCAGATAAGGTTCATGTATGGCTGTACTCTCTGCATAACTAAACAATGGCTTACTTTTGTGTATTCCAAAGATAGTTCCTCTCCATGAACAAAGATGGCCAAGAGCATCACACAAAACCAAGGGTACTTGCTTAATTGCAAATACTTAGAAAGTAAACACGCCTCACCAACAACATGATACCTACTATCTGATTGAATGATAGCCTCGCCTTAGAGCATTGTTGAGACGTAGGAGGAAGAGAGCTGTGCCTTATCTATAAAGTAGCTATATATATATATTACTGTAAGAGAATCTGGCTTAAACCCCTCATTAATTACCCTGTCACCAAAGTCCCTTTTTTTAATCTGGTTCAATTCTCTGGGACCATGTCTGCATCCATATATATTCAGTGGGATCACCCCATTTAGATCTGACCTAATTGTTTGTCTGTTTCTATTCGACAGAACGTCTTTGCCGGCGCCCATGTTCTCCAGGAATGATGTCAGCGTCTGGAGCATCCTGAAGAAATGCATTGGCATGGTGAGAATTCACACTCACACTCAGTATTCATTTAAAGAAGGGTACTGCATTGGCACAACCCAAAGGCACAGGAGCTGGATGAAAATGAATCTGGCTGGGCAAAGAAAGACAGGGATGTTAGTTCACTGTTTCCTGCACCCCACCCCCCCCAAAACGTTGAAAGCAAACAGTGAGCAAACATGCCTTTCTCTCTGTCTGCCAAGAATTCAGCCACAAACATTACATTTACATTTGTCATTTAGCTGATGCGTGCTGGTCCCCCATGGGAATCAAACCCACAACCCTGGCGTTGCAAGAACCATGGCTCTACCAACTAAACCACACGGGATAGATGTATTTTCTGCTGTTTTTTCCCCCTCTGTATTTTCTCTTTATACTTTGTTCAATCTGACGCTTCTTTAATGTGGATTTGTGCTGTGTTAGTGGGAAATACTGCTGACCTGAGAATGTGTCCTTGGGCCGACATACCGGCTAATGAGTTACTGTAGTTACTGTAGCTATGGAGAGATTTACTTGCCTTGTTATAGCTTGTATATATTTGTGACCATCTAAGCACAGGTCTATGATGTGAAAGACCCTGTCATCAGTAGTGGTCTGTAGGGATCCTAATCCCACTTTTCCACTTCCTGGATGATTTTTAATTGGATGATATAAGCTCTACACTTCCTGTACTTCTTCTAATTAAAGCGGTGTAATGATTCCCATCTGTGGCTCAAATGGCAACCTGTTCTCTATGTAGGGTGGTTGTTCCACGAAAAGAGTGCCTTTTGCATCCCTTTTGATATTTTGAAAATAAATTGTGCACCAATATTGCATTTTAAAAGCCGGTTATGGAGAATTAAATCCATCTGATTTTAAAATATGAATAAAGACATGCTAAAGTGCCAAAATCCCATTTTCACCATCATTGTAAAGCCCTAGTTATTTTGTTGCTTTGTCAGTCATTTCTGAAGATGATTATTTATTTCATGTGATTAGTGAATCATTTACGTCTGTCCCTCATTTTAAGGTCAACCGTGTTACATTTTTTTCTTTTAAATATTTTTTTCGAATGAAACATTGAACATCTAATAGTCAAATAAATCATAGTGTAAAAGCAGGCGAATGAACTGGTTCTTCTCTTTTTGGCCATTTTGTGGTGGAAAACTGACTGGGTCGAGCATAACACATTAACCCTGAAATATTTTTGGAAGCTTGCATTCAGTCCCTGTTGCACACAACAAGCTTCCATTCCCCATCTCAAAAGGGGATTTATGGCTGATTTTTAAGATTAAATCGTCAATCGTCAATCGTTACTTTATTTGGCACTTAATAGGCACTTACTATAGTCATTTTTTTATGAGAAGGGAAACATGTTTTTATGAAGTTTAATGTGCTCTTTATGAAAGAATGCTTGTTTTTTTGTTGTTGACCAAGTTACACTTCTCAAGGCACCGAATTGGTGGAACCACATCAGTGCAATACTTTGACTAGGGCCCCTTGACCAGAGCCCTAATGGGCCCTGGTAAAAAGTAGTGCCCTACATAGGAAATGTGGTGCCATTTGGGACACAGCCCTGGTGTAAGGGCAGACACTAATGGCAATGGAGAAACTACCATAACTATGTGTGTGTACTCTGTGGGTTAAAATGAGTTAGATCCATGGCAAACCATTGTTTTAACTCAGGGTTGCTACTGAAATGTGGGCCTTTTTACTGACACTGCAGAGACGTGTCAAACTGTTCCGGACTGGGATCTAGACTAGAGCTTATTGCTGATGTTATCACACCTCTGTCATTGAAACACAACTATGTGAGCTTTATAGGGACTTCCACTCTATTACCAATGTCCTGTAATTGTCTCAAGTACTTTCAGTCTATTGCACTCTCTAATCACTATATTCCCAATGTCCTATCATTGTCTGATATTACTGTATAATATAATACAGGTATGTCTGTGTGGGCTGTGGATGAACTTCTTTGCTTGTGTGTTACCTTACCTCTCTCTCTCTCTCTATGACTCGTCTCCTCTTTTTCTCTCCTCTCCCAGGAGC
Organism: Oncorhynchus mykiss; assembly: GCF_057628025.1. Classification (NCBI taxonomy): domain Eukaryota; kingdom Metazoa; phylum Chordata; class Actinopteri; order Salmoniformes; family Salmonidae; genus Oncorhynchus; species Oncorhynchus mykiss. The sequence goes on from NC_143049.1 coordinate 17,989,186, forward strand.
TGTCTAAGATAGCCATGCCAGTAATCTTCAACGAGCCCCTGAGTTTTCTTCAGCGGCTGACAGAGTACATGGAGCACACATATCTCATCCACCAGGCTAACGCTGCCGCAGACTCCATGGAGAGGATGAAGGTATTTTGCCCACGTCTTCATCATCCTCTCTCGTATAGACATGCGCATGAGTTTTCACTCACAATCACCGTTGTAGTACATACTCTTTTGGCTGTGCTCATCGACAGCTTCTGACGTTACACATTTCTGTTCATCTATGATGGTTTCAGTGTGTGGCAGCATTTGCTGTGTCTGCTGTAGCATCACAGTGGGAGAGGACTGGAAAACCCTTCAATCCACTTCTAGGAGAAACCTATGAGCTAATCAGGTTAGACATATATTACTGTGGTTGATGTTTAGGTTGACTGTTCTGTATGTGTTGTGAGATGGTGGTTACTACTAGGGGTACTAGATTGACTCAAGACGTCACCAAAATACATTTGAATCCTTAAGTCAGATGTCTCAAGACATCTGAAGATGGAAGGTGATGGCTAAGTATGTACCATTAACTTCCTCCCTCCTGTCCCCTTAGAGAGGACCTAGGGTTCAGGTGGATGTCTGAGCAGGTGAGCCACCACCCCCCTGTCAGCGCCTTCCACGCCGAGGGCCTGCAGGAGGACTTCCTGTTCCACGGCTCCATCTACCCCAAACTCAAGTTCTGGGGAAAGAGCGTGGAGGCAGAGCCTAAAGGCATCATCACCCTGGAGCTGCCCAAGTAAGTCTGGAGCTGAGATTCCCTCCACAGTGTACATGTACACTGAACATAAATATAAACCCAACATGTAACGTGTTGGTCCCCTGTTTCATGAGCTGAAATAAAATACTCCAGAAATGTTCCATATACACAAAAAGCTTGTTTCTCAAAATTGTTTTGCACAAATTTGTTAACATCCCTTTTAATGAGCATTTCTCCTTTGCCAAGATAATGCATCCACCAGACAGGTGTGGCATATCAAGAAAATGATTAAACAGCATGATCATTACACTGGTGCGCCTTATGATGGGGACAATAAAAGGCCACTCTGAAATGTGCAGTTTTGTCACACAGCACAATGCCACAGATGTCTCAGGTTTTGAACGAGTGTTCAATTTGGCATGATAACTGCAGGAATGTCCACCAGAGCTGTTAGCAGATCATTTTAATGTTAATTTCTCTACCAGAAGCCGCCTCCAATGTCGTTGTTGAGAATTTGGCAGGCATAAGTTACAAACACCGAACACAATTGCTTTGTGACGAGATCCTGATGCCCATTGTCGTGCCATTCATCTGCTGCCATCACCTCATGTTTCAGCATGATAATGCACAGCTCCATGTCGAAAGGATCTGTACACAATTCCTCGAAGCTGAAAATGTCAGTTCTTCCATGGCCTTCATACTCACCAGACATGTCACCCGTTTAGAATGTTTGGGATGCTATGGATCAACATGTACGACAGCGTGTTCTAGTTCCCGTCATTATCCAGCAACTTCACACAGCCATTGAAGAGGAGTGGGACAACATTCTACAGGCCACAAACAACAGCCTGATCAACTCTATGCGAAAGAGCTGTGTCACGCTGTAGGAGGCAAATGGTGGTCACACCAGATACTGACTGGGTTTCTGATCCACGCCTTGACTTTTTTTAAAGGTATCTGTTACCAACAGATGCATATCTGTATTCCATGCATGTGAAATCCATAGATTAGGGCCTAAAAATGTACTGATTTCCTTATATGAACTGTAACTCAGTGAAATTGTTGCATGTTGCTTTTTACATTTTTGTTCAGTATAGCTTTCCCTCCCTGAGAGTTTGCCTTGGAGTGTCCTTGATTTGGCCTTTATCTCCCAGTAAATACACGCTGTGTACTACTCCCTTCACAGAACAGAGCAAACTGGCTAACCAGAAAAGAAAAAGGAGTGGGAGGCCCAGGTGCACAACTGAGCAAGAGAACAATAAATATTGGCCAGTCTGAGGCCTCCCACTCCTCAAACTTGAACAGTAGTGCATATTCTAGCAATAGAGCTATTCTGGGAGCTTTTTTCTTAAGCCTGGATGAAACTAATTAATTCATGTTGAATTTTGAAGGACATTTGAATCTCTGAAGTAGTTTGGTATGAGTTGGCATCACTAAGTTGACGTAGTTGGTGATCGGTTATCTGCTGTGACATGTTCGCTCTCTCTTTCTCTGCAGATGTAATGAAGCATACACCTGGACAAACCCCACCTGTTGTGTCCACAACATCATCGTGGGCCAGCTGTGGATCGAGCAGTATGGCAATGTGGAAGTGGTCAACCACAAGTAAGGGAGACTCCCTCGCCATGTGTGCCTACACGTGTGTCTGTGTGTGTGCAGTGGTCTGGATCCACGTTTGTATCCAGTTGATTGAGCAATGTAACGGAACTGGGACAGATACTTGCCTTTACAAAGCCGACAGACTGAGCAGCAAAATGGTGGTTGTTTGAAAGCGTTGTTTGAAAGCATTGTCTGGCTGTGGGGAATAGTGAAAGAGAATATGTAACTAGAAGGCTTGTCTTTCGGTGACAGGACCGGCGAGAGATGCAGCCTGACATTCAAACCATGCGGTATGTTTGGCAAGGAGCTGCACAAAGTGGAGGGCTATATTCTGGATAAAAGGTAGTTGTTTGTTAGTTTTCTTTCCACCAACTGTTTTACTGTATCAAGATGATTTGTATGTTAGCAATCAGAAAAGCCGAACCGCTCGTTTTGACTGTGTGTTTGCAGCAAAAAGAAGCTCTGCGCCATATATGGAAAATGGACCGAGTGCTTATACACTGTGGACGCCGCCACCTTTGATGCTCACAAGAAATCTGACAAGAAGAACTCAGAGGAGAAGAAAAGCAACACGCAGGTACTGTATGTGCACTAATCAAAAACATTCCATATCAAAAACAAGGTAGTGCCTTCAGCCCCACCAGGGTGGTTATGTACAGTGCCTTGCGAAAGTATTCGGCCCCCTTGAACTTTGCGACCTTTTGCCACATTTCAGGCTTCAAACATAAAGATATAAAACTGTATTTTTTTTGTGAAGAATCAACAACAAGTGGGACACAATCATGAAGTGGAACGACATTTATTGGATATTTCAAACTTTTTTAACAAATCAAAAACTGAAAAATTGGGCGTGCAAAATTATTCAGCCCCCTTAAGTTAATACTTTGTAGCGCCACCTTTTGCTGCGATTACAGCTGTAAGTCGCTTGGGGTATGTCGCTATCAGTTTTGCACATCGAGAGACTGAATTTTTTCCCCATTCCTCCTTGCAAAACAACTCGAGCTCAGTGAGGTTGGATGGAGAGCATTTGTGAACAGCAGTTTTCAGTTCTTTCCACAGATTCTCGATTGGATTCAGGTCTGGACTTTGACTTGGCCATTCTAACACCTGGATATGTTTATTTTTGAACCATTCCAATGTAGATTTTGCTTTATGTTTTGGATCATTGTCTTGTTGGAAGACAAATCTCCGTCCCAGTCTCAGGTCTTTTGCAGACTCCATCAGGTTTTCTTCCAGAATGGTCCTGTATTTGGCTCCATCCATCTTCCCATCAATTTTAACCATCTTCACTGTCCCTGCTGAAGAAAAGCAGGCCCAAACCATGATGCTGCCACCACCATGTTTGACAGTGGGGATGGTGTGTTCAGGGTGATGAGCTGTGTTGCTTTTACGCCAAACATAACGTTTTGCATTGTTGCCAAAAAGTTCAATTTTGGTTTCATCTGACCAGAGCACCTTCTTCCACATGTTTGGTGTGTCTCCCAGGTGGCTTGTGGCAAACTTTAAACAACACTTTTTATGGATATCTTTAAGAAATGGCTTTCTTCTTGCCACTCTCCCATAAAGGCCAGATTTGTGCAATATACGACTGATTGTTGTCCTATGGACAGAGTCTCCCACCTCAGCTGTAGATCTCTGCAGTTCATCCAGAGTGATCATGGGCCTCTTGGCTGCATCTCTGATCAGTCTTCTCCTTGTATGAGCTGAAAGTTTAGAGGGACGGCCAGGTCTTGGTAGATTTGCAGTGGTCTGATACTCTTTCCATTTCAATATTATCGCTTGCACAGTGCTCCTTGGGATGTTTAAAGCTTGGGAAATCTTTTTGTATCCAAATCCGGCTTTAAACTTCTCCACAACAGTATCTCGAACCTGCCTGGTGTGTTCCTTGTTCTTCATGATGCTCTCTGCGCTTTTAACGGACCTCTGAGACTATCACAGTGCAGGTGCATTTATACGGAGACTTGATTACACAGAGGTGGATTGTATTTATCATCATTAGTCATTTAGGTCAACATTGGATCATTCAGAGATCCTCACTGAACTTCTGGAGAGAGTTTGCTGCACTGAAAGTAAAGGGGCTGAATAATTTTGCACGCCCAATTTTTCAGTTTTTGATTTGTTAAAAAAGTTTGAAATATCCAATAAATGTAGTTCCACTTCATGATTGTGTCCCACTTGTTGTTGATTCTTCACAAAAAAATACAGTTTTATATCTTTATGTTTGAAACCTGAAATGTGGCAAAAGGTCGCAAAGTTCAAGGGGGCCGAATACTTTCGCAAGGCACTGTATATTTGTAAACAACAGCTGGTGCACGATATCTAATCTGAGCATAATTCTATCCTCCTAATTCTATGTTTCAAGCAGACCACCATAGTCCCTGTGCCCAAGAACACTAAGGTAACTTGCCTAAATGACTACCGACACATAGCACTCATGCCTGTAGCCATGAAGTGCTTTGAAAGGCTGGTCATGGGTCACATCAACACCATTATCCCAGAAACACTAGACCCACTCCAATTTGCATACCTCCAACAGATACTCCACACTGCCGTTTCACACCTGGACAAAAGGAACACCTATGTGAGAATACTGTTCATTGACTACAGCTCAGCCTTCAATACCATAGTGCCCTCAAAGCTCATCATTAAGCTAAGGACCCTGGGACTAAACACCTCCCTCTGCAACTGGATACAGGACTTCCTGACGGGCCACCGCCAGGTGGTGAGAGTAGGTAGCAACACATCTGCCACGCTGATCCTCAACACTGGAGCTCCCCAGGGGTGTGTGCTCAGTCCCCTCCTGTACTCCCTGTTCACTCATGATTGCACGACAACATCATTCAATTTGCCAATGACACAACAGTGGTAGGCCTGATCACCGACAACAACGAGACAGCCTATAGGGAGGAGGTCAGAGACCTGTCCATGTAGTGCCAGGACAACAACCTCTCCCTCAACGTGATCAAGACAAAGGAGAAGATTGTGGACTACAGGAAAAGGAGGACCGAGCACGCCCCCATTCTCATCGACGGGGCTGCAGTGGAGCAGGTTGAGAGCTTTCAGTTCCTTGGCGTCCACATCACCAACAAACTAACATCGTCCAAGCACACCAAGACAGTTGTGAAGAGGGCACAACAAAACCTATTCCCCCTCAGGAGACTGAAAAGATTTGTCATGGGTCCTCAGATCTTCAAAAGGTTCTACAGCTGCACCATCAAGAGCATCCTGACGGGGTGCATCACTGCCTGGTATGGCAACTGCTTAGCCTCTGACACCAAGGCACTACAGAAGGTAGTGCGTACAGCCCAGTACATCACTGAGGCCAAGCTTCCTGCCATCCAGGACCTCTATACCAGGCCGTGTCAGAGGAAGGCCCTAAAAATTGTCAAAGACGCCAGCCACCCTAGTCATAGACTGTTCTCGCTGCTACCGCACGGCAAGCAGTACCGGAGCGCCAAGTCCAGGTCCAAGAGGCTTCTAAACAGCTTCTACCCCCAAGCCATAAGACTCCTGAACATCTAATCAAATGGCTACCCAGACTATTTGCATTGCCCTTCTCTTACGCTGCTCTCTGTTATTATCTATGCATAGTCACTTTAATAACTCTACCTACATGTACATATCACCTCAATTACATTGACTAACCGGCGACCCCATACATTGACTCTGTACTGGTACCCCCAGTATATAGTCTCACTATTGTTATTTTACTGCTGCTCTTTAATTATTTGTTACTTTTCCTTTTTTTTGGGGGCGGGGGGGGGTGTATTTTCCTTAACTGCATTGTTGCACCTGTTGTATTCGGTGCATGTGACAAATAACATTTGATTTGATTTATTTTATCTACCATTACACTCGTTTTGGAGTGAGGACCCTTGATATGACGCAAGTAGCTATTGTAGTTGCATACCTGTTTGAAGGTTGCGTGTCCCCCTGTCTGTCCCTCCAGACCAGTGTAGACGAAGAGCCAGAGGAGATGCCCCTGCCTGATGGAGACACGGTCCAGGTCATCCCAGGAAGTGAGCTCATCTGGAGGATAGTCCCCCGACCAGACAACTCTGCAGAGGTGAGAGGGGAGGAGGCATGGGGTCGAGGGGAGGCATGGGGTCGAGGGGAGGCATGGGGTCGAGGGGAGGCATGGGGTCGAGGGGAGGCATGGGGTCGGGGGGAGGCATGGGGTCGAGGGGAGGCAGGGGGTCGAGGGGAGGCAGGGGGTCGAGGGGAGGCAGGGGGTCGAGGGGAGGCAGGGGGTCGAGGGGAGAGGTGAGGCGAGGGCGGAAGGGGAGGAATGCAGGTCTGGAGGATAGCTCCCCGACCAGACAACTGCAGGGATCACAGGGATGAGAGAGTACTGTATTGGAGGAATTATTAAGAGGCAGAAATCTGGGATTTACTGTTGACATTTTTAGCCTTCTGGAGTGATTGAACTGGTTGTCAGTCATTGATTTGTAGGCCCTTCCCTCTCTCTCTCTCTCTCTCTCTCTCTCTTTGGTAGTTCTACGCCTTCTCCACGTTTGCCATGCAGCTGAATGAGCTGGAGGGGGGCATGAAGGGGGTCCTGCCCCCTACAGACTGTCGGCTCAGACCTGACATCAGAGCCATGGAGAAAGGAGACATAGGTATGGTGATATAGTTATATAGAGGCATTGTGTTTTTGTCAATGATCCACATCTGGTGTCCAGCAAATTCAACGAGCATTTTGTCAATGAATCTAAATATTTTGATACATTGAAATATTTCTGTGTTTCTCAGATTTGGCAAGTGCAGAGAAGAAGAGGGTAGAGGAGAAACAAAGACTGGCCCGGAAAAATCGCTCCAAATCAACAGAGGAATGGAAAACAAGGTGAGTGATTGGGTCTTCTCTCTTCCCCCATGGAACTCCCCTCTGGTTCTGCTGTGCTGAACAATTAGTGCTTTTTGAGGTCGGTTCGGTTTCCATTCGATTATTTAAAAATAATCACGGCTTACAATTTCGGGTTTCGATTATAATTTATTTGACAAAAAATGCACTATGCATTATGTGGGTTGAATGCTGTAACACAGAATAAACAATTAACAAGTCCCATCATTGACTTTAATAAAACATTTCAGTTGTTGTGTATATTACGTTACATAGATAGTTTTATTTGATGACTATTATTTCATTCCAAGTCTTCATCTCATCTCTATAGAGCTGCTATCTGACAAAATCACTGTTTTATTAATGCTTCAAAGTACATTAAATAAGGCATACTGTTATGACTGCTGAAAACCAACTATCAATCACTTAGATCATGTACAGTATTTTCAGGTAGAGAAGCAACTGCTCGCTGTCCCTCTCGATCTTGCGTTCTTCTGTCTCTTCTCTCTCCGTTTCTGCCCCACACTAACCTAACATAGCAGGCGTAGAAAAAACCCGCAGACCCACAAGTAGGCGCGCAATGGATTATGGTCATTGTAGTTAATTACCACATTTTCTGTGCTAAACTATATAGAATATTGGCCTGTTGGAAACTACAACTCTTTACTACATCGCACAGTTCAGACTTGATCTTATTTATCTCCAGAGAAACTGAGCAAAAATTTTACCAAGTGGAATTCAAATAATTGAACAGATGTTGGTTAAATCATTGAAAAATAACACAAAAGAACAACATTTCAGTTAATCGCTCAACACTACTCTCATTGGATGTATGCTAGCGCTTATGCTAGATCTGCTTTGCTAATTGTCACCCATTTGTGTCATCCTGTGCTATGTTATGCTCTTCCCCTGTGTTGTCATTGAGAAGGAACCCAGCTCTTGGCCCCAGGTTTGGCTCTGCTTGTCTGCTGTGGCTTTTGGTTGTGGTTCACTGTTTGAGTGCTGCCCTATACCGGCTTCCTCAAGACCGCTTTGGAACTGCAGCAAATGCATTGATTCAAACACTGATCATACGCCTGTACAACCTGAGTACAGTTGACTCCTGATAAGTACATATCGAAAAAGCTAAAATAATTGCAGTGAAATTCACCTTACCTGGATATTTTCATGCTATAGTTTGCATGAATTCACGAAAGACCTAAGCTATATAGAGAAAAATAACATTTTCAATGGAATCTTGGTTTGTATCAGGAGTCAACTGTACTGTGTTCTGTTTGTGTGGCTTTGTATTTATCACAATCATGTCATGCCTGTGTCTGGATACATCTGTGCCTGAACACTAATTTCTATGTTTGTCTGACTCGGTTCCTCTCATATAGGTGGTTCCACCAAGGCTCCAACCCCCACATCAAAGCTCAGGACTGGCTTTACTCCAATGGCTACTGGGAGCGGAACTACTCCCTGCTGCCTGATATTTACTGACCTACAAGACACACATCTCTATCTGTACTCATCTCAACTGTCTCTGCTGTTTTTCATATTCAGGTTGGCACTTCAAGTCCCTAACCTGCTCTGGTCCTATATATGGTAAGGCTATTATTGGGAATTGACTGACGGCAAAGGCAACAACCATTCAGTAGTCCCCAAATGTTATCTCTTATCGCAGCCTATGTCTCACTCAAAGCACAAGGGTGAAGTCCTCATGAGCATGTAAGCTATGGTCATTGACTAGTGTATAGAATGACAATAAAACTATAGGGTGTAACCTGCCTTTCATTTTAACGAATGGGAGTGTTTTGAACGGCGTGAATTGAATGCAGTATGTCTCCAGAAATGTTTCTTCTCAAAAAGACGTTGCGCTCAGTGCAATTACTTAAGAATGTGTGCAGCTACATTATCCTTCTGATACAGTATCAATTTGTGGAAAAATAGAGCTTTCAAATAGTGTGTGAAATAGGCGTGTTCCAACTTCCTGCGGTCTCTGCTATAGGCTACCAAACTAAGCTGTCATAATGACACATTTTATCTGCTTCAACCTCTAACTATGCCTGGGAAGATTATACATGTTTGTACATATTATTGGATAGAGGTCTTCCGTTCTTCTGTGCTGTAATACAATGGAGTTCTTTATGAATTGAAGATGTATAGAGGAGAATAACTACTGTACTTAGTAAGGCTTTCTTCAATGACACTTGAGAGAACTTATTTAATCCAAGTTTGACCACTTGGCTCTATATGAAGATATCTTTATCTGTATGCAAAAGTTTCCTCTATAGTAAAAATGTCATTCAGGATATTCTGAGAGGTAGCCCTCACACACTGAATACACATACTGCACATGCACCACTTTGACTATGCAAGCATTAGCTGCACTACACCCACAGAGGCACAGTAAGGCTGTCCAAATGACACCCTATTTCCTACATAGCACACTACTTTTGACTTGAGCCCTATGGGGGAATAGGGTGCCATGTGGGAGACGGACACTGTTCAACACACTCATGCACGGCATAATATTCATCTCCCTGGTTGTGAACAGCTGCTGCTGTAACCTCTTTAAATTGGTAGGTAGGTAGGATTATCATGTAATACATGACAGTACAGTAGACTGGGCCTGTCGCCCCCTCTGAATGCACGTTTTTTCCTAGAGGCTACTCTCCCTTTGTGTATAGCACATTACAGAATAAAGATAATTTCTATTGTTGCTAAATAAAAACGTAATGTTACCTTGGGTGTTTGTGTCCAGTTTCTTATTGCCACCACCCTCACTCACTGTGCATCCTTGTAGCATTATGTAAGTTGTGGACTGGAGGTAGGCCTAGTGATTCCTCATGTGGGTAAGGCTAGGGTGGAGGTGTGTCTCTTTGTTAACAGCAGCTGGTGCGCAATCTCTAATGTTAAGCAACTTGATCCTGGACTTCCTGACATGCCGTCCCCAGGTGGTGAGGGGTAGGCAACAGCACATCCACCAAGCTGACCCTCAACACGAGGGGCCCTCGTGAGTGCTTGCTCAGTCCCCTCCTGTACTCCCTGTTCACTCACCTGATCACCAACGATGATGAGACAGCCTATAGGGAGGAGGTCAGTGACCTGGTAGCGTGGTGCCAGGACAACAACCTTACCCTCAATGTCAGCAAGACAAAGGTGCTGATCATGGACTACAGGAAACGGAGGGCAGAGTATACCTCTATCCACATCGACGGTGCTGTAGTGGAGCAAGTCGAGACTTTAGAGTTCCTCGGTGTCCACACACACCAACACAGTCGTGAAGAAGGCACAACAACGTCTCTTCGCCTTCAGGAGCCTGAAAAAATTTGCCATGGTCCCTCAGAAAATCTACAAGTTCTACAGCTGCACCACTGAGAGCATCTTGACTGGCTACATCACCGCTTGGTATGGGAACTGCTTGGCATCTGACCGCAAGGCATAAAAGAGGGTAGTGTGTACGGTGCACCATTTTATTCTAAAATGGATTAAATATATATATGGATATATCTCAGTAATCTTCACACAATACCCCATAATGACAAAGCAAAAACGTTTTTTTTTTTTTACATTTTGCAAACGTATTAAAAATTCATACTTATTTACATAAGTATTCAGACCCTTTGCTATGAGACTTGAAATTGAGCTCAGGTGCATCCTGTTTCCATTGATCATCCTTGAGCTGTTTCTACAACTTGATTGGAGTCCACCTGTGGGAAATTAAATTGACTGGACATGATATGGAAGCCATTCAGTAAAAGCCACATGACAGCCCGCTTGGAGTTTGCCAAAAGGCACATAGACCATGAGAAACAAGATTCTCTGATCTGATGAAACCAAGATTGAACTCTTTTGCCTGAATGCCCAATGTCACGTCTGGAGGAAACCTGGCACCATCCCTATGGTGATGTATGGTGGTGGCAGCATCATGCTGTGGGGATGTTTTTCAGTGGCAGGGACTGGGAGACAAGTCTGGATCGAGGGAAAGATGAACAGTGCAAAGTACAGAGAGATCCTTGATGAAAACCTGCTCAGGACCTCAGACTGGGATGAAGGTTCACCTTCTAACAGGACAACCACCCTAAGCAGACTGCCAAGACAAGGCAGGAGTGGCTCTAAGACAAGTCTGTGAATGTCCTTGAGTGGTCCAACCAGAGCCCGGACTTGAAGCCGATCTAACATCTCTGGAGAGACTTGAAAATAGCTGTGCAATGACGCTCCCCCATCCAACCTAACAGAGCATGAGAGGATCTGCTGAGAAGAATGGGATAATCTCTCCAAATACAGGTGTGCCAAGCTTGTATCGACATACCCAAGAAGACTCAAGGCTGTAATCGCTGTCAAAGGTGCTTCAACAAAGTACTAAGTAAAGGGTCTGAACCTATGTAAATGTGAAATGTTTTTAGTTTTTTAAATAAATGAGCTAAAATGTCAACATTTTTGCTTTGTCATTATGGGATATTGTGTATAGACTGAGGGAAAAAACAATGTAATCCATTTTGGAATAAGACTGTAACCTGGAAAAAGTTGAGGGATCTGAATCCTTTCCGAATCCACTGTATATACTTCCTCAACTACCTCGTACCCCTGCACATCGACTTGGTACTACTGGTACCTTGACTGTATAGCCAAGTTATTGTTACTCATTGTTTATTTTTCCCTTGTTATCTTTCTAAAATAAATTATAGAAAGATAACAAGGAAAAATGCATTGTTGGAAAGGGCTCGTAAGTAAGCATTTCACTGTTATTCTATACCTGTTGTTTACGAAGCATGTGACACACATTTGATTTGAATGTCCTTAATTTCTCAGCTTCAGATCAGCCTAACTGCTCACTTAAAACACGTTTTTCTGTTTGTTTAATACGTGAAGAGGGAGAACATTTGTTATGATATGAAGAGGGAGAACATTTGTTATGATATGAAGAGGGAGAACATTTGTTATGAAGAGGGAGAACATTTGTTATGATATGAAGAGGGAGAACATTTGTTATGATATGAAGAGGGAGAACATTTGTTATGATATGCAAATGTATTTATTGATGCTCACTAGACCAGGGTTTCCCAAACTCAGTTTTGCCCTGCACAGCTGATTCAAATAATCAAAACTTGTTGGTTATTTGAATCAGCTTAGTAGTGTTCGGGCAAAAACCGAGTTTGAGAAACCCTGTACCAAACAGTCCCCTACCAATTAAATGTGGCACTAGTTGGCTGCCTCCTGTCTCCTTCCTGTTCCTCTTCCTCTGTGGTGAAAATGTGCATGAGAGCAGGAGAGTAAACAGTGTTCCCTTCATCACTGATGACCTGAAAGAACTGGTCCTGACCGCCCTGACCAGATCCTCTGCTCACCGTCTCCATGGGAACGGAGAATGACAGGTACCCCGGGGGGTCACCTGCCCGGACCGCAGCAGACCTCGACCTGGTCTGCACCGCGGTCGGAATGCTACGAACGATCTTGCCTGGGGACACAGGAAGAAGTTGGGGATGCATGAAGAAGTTGGGGATGTTGATCTCCTGGTTGTGGACGGTTGGAGGCTGGGGTAGAGAAGGAGGAGGTAGGGTGGAGGACTGTGCCCTGTGTATGAAGGCCCTTCTTGGGCTCATTAGGAAGGGTGGTGGCTGGGGCTGTTGTCTGGGTTGGCCATTCCAGGACTGGGCGTCAGATTTCTGAGGGGAAGGGGACCTCTCAGCCAGTAACACATGTCCAGCCCCAAAGTTGCGAATATAAGCACTACCATTGTAAGGAGGCTGGGAGATAACTTTAGCGGACAGTGTGCCCTCCTCTGTCTCATTGGCCAAGTGGTAAAGTGTCCAGACCTGATTGGTGTAATTTTCACGTGCAGGCTGAGCATCAGGAGTGACGCGTCCTGCGCCAATAGGAACGCTCTGTGAGGGCGCGCCATGATAATCTAATATGAGAATAGAATGCAACATCAAAAGTGAACATCCTAATTTCCACAAATATATTGGAGGGGGAAAAAATCCCCTAATAACTTCAATGCACACACAATGATTGAACAATTATTAAAGATGAATTATTGTATTCTGAGGATAAATTTACCTCGACTAGTCTGCACACCCTGTGAACGTGTGTTTTGAGTTCTCGTGTTTTGAGGCCCAACAACGTTGGCTGGAGATGCTCCTAGATAAACTTCAAGTCCCAGGGTCCCCTGCTGCACTTCTATAGGGTAGGCACTCACCTCTTCACAAAGGCGGATTGCAGTTTGTGAAACCTGTGTGCTGTTGTCCAATACTGCTATGCGATTAGGAAGATAAATGTTTAGAAAATAGTCTGGTTTCTGTTAATAATATTTCAGAAAGTTGATATTTACCATTTGCATGAGATGTTTGCGTTTCTGCTGTTCTCCTCACAACCTCCTCTCTACTAGGTATCCTCCCTGAGGACTCTCTGTGTACTGTCTTCATTGCAGCAGTGTCAGAGGGAAATTGTGCTGTGATGTCACTCACCGACGTATTCACCTGGTCAGACTCCGTGTCTAAAACCTCAAGACAAAACCCTGCAGTCATGGATGGTCTGTACAAAACTGCTACATCAGAAAGGACGCCTGTCTTAGATGTCTGTGGATATATTCTGAAAGAAACTCTGTGAGTTGTGTGACTCTCTGGTGCCTCTGCTGTTCTCGCTACACTCTCTCCTCTGTGTGCTGCTTCCATTGTTGCTGCAGGTGGAATCCTGCAAACAGAAGCAGTTGAAGACACCAGTGGCTCCTCCATTGATGGGGCTGATGGAATCCTGGCCAGACTGGATCGAGGAGAAGTTCTGGGAGACATTCTAGGAGAAACTCTGGGAGATGTGTGTGTCTCTGCTCTTCTTGTCCTCACACTCTCCTCTCTACTGGGTATCCTGACTGAGGGGACACTGTGTGCTGCATCAACTAGTTTTGTTTCAGAGAAAGCTCTTCCTGATAAACAACTTTCAGAATATCTTATGATTGTTTCAGAAGGAGCTTTTTCTGATAAACTACTTTTTGAAGATCTTGAAACTGCTGGTGACATTCTTCCAACAGAAGTAGATGGAGAAACCAGTAGCTCCTCCATTGATGGTGCAGATGGAATTCTGGACAGACTGGATTGTAGAGAAACTCTTTGAGAAACTATGGGAGATGTGGGTCTGTCCATTGATGGTGCAAAGGGAATCCTAGGCAGACTGAATTGTGGAGAAATATCTGTACCAGACAGAGATTCACCAGCATGAGCTGTGGATAGAGACACAAAACTAAGCACATATTGTTTACATTTCAACCTTACAAGTTTGAACCATTTTTACCCCTAACAATTTTTTTCATATTTTTTTTTTTTTACCCCTTTTTCTCCCCAATTTTGTGGTATCCAATTGTTAGTAGCTACTATCTTGTCCCATTGCTACAACTCCCGTACGGGCTCGGGAGAGATGAAGGTTGAAAGTCATGCGTCCTCCGATACACCGCACTGCTTCTTAACACAGCGAGCATCCAACCCGGAAGCCAGCCGCACCAATGTGTCGGAGGAAACACAGTGCACCTGGCAACCTTAGCGTGCCCTGTGCCCAGCCCGCCACAGGAGTCAGAGCCTGGGCGCAAACCCAGAGTCTCTGGTGGCACAGCTGGCGCTGCAGTACCGCACCCTTAACCACTGCGCCACCCGGGAGGCCCTCCCCCCTACAATCTTATAATATCTTATTAGTAGACCTTTCTGCAGAGTATGGATGACAATTGTACCTGATAGGAGAGAGGTTTGTGGAGAAACTCTTTGCGAAGATCTAGGAAACACTCTGGGAGATGTGTCTCTCTCTGGTGTCTCTGCTCTTCTCCTCACACTCTCCTCTCTACTGGGTATCCTGACTGAGGGGGCACTGTGTGCTGCATCAACTAGTTCTGTTTCAGAGAAAGCTCTTCCTGATAAACCCCTTCCATAATATCTTACAGAAGACACTGCTGGTGAAAGTCTACCAACAGAAGCAGTTGGAGACATCTGTGGCTCCTCCATTGATGGTGCAGAGGAAATCCTGGTCAGACTGGACTGTGGAGAAACTCTAGCTGAAAGTCTGGGAGACGTGTGTCTATCTGGTGTCTCTGGTCTCGTTACTTCTTTTTCAGAGAAAGCTCTTCTTGTTAAACCACTTCCAGTATATCTTGCAGACACTACTGATGAAGGTCCACCAACTGAAGCAGATGGAGTCTCCTTCTCGGGTGATGGTACTTCGTAAGCCTCCACCACAAGTTCCTCGCCAACAGATGGAGAAAGATGTAATTCTCCCACAGATGAATCTCTGTAGAAAACTGTCACATCAGAAACAACACCTGTAAACGAAGTCTGTGGAGAAACACTGGGAGATGTGTCTCTCTCTGGTGTCTCTGCTGTTCTCGTCACACGCTCCTCTCTACTGGGTCTCCTTACCAAGAACCCTCTGTGTGCTCCATCCACTGCTGTTTCAGAGGGAGCTCCTCTTAAGCCTAATGAGTCACTTTCCGAACCGGCTGGTGACCAATGAGAATACAATGGAGACGTCATAAGCTCCTCCATTGACAGTGTTTCGTTGTCTATCTGAGCTGGTTCTGTTGCACCATCGCTGAGAGACACAGAGGGAACCCTGGCCAGACTGAACTTGGATGACAAGCCTGTAGCTGTTGGAGTAACGTCAACATGAGTTGCGAAAAGACTGATTGAAGTATTCTGTGGTATGTCACAATTCATTTTGCCCACAATACTGACATAACAACCTTATATTTCATTCAAGATAGTTCAAAATGTTACCTGAGCTCACAGATGTTTGTGGAGAAACCCTAGGAGGAACACTGGAAGATGTGTCTCTCTCTACTACTGTTTCCGAGGGGACTCTTTCTGCCATGTGACTTAGTGAACATCTAGCAGACACTGTTTGTAAAATAGCTCCAACAGCAGCTGGAGGCCCTGGTAGTTCTGCCATTGATGCTTTATGCATCTCCTCCATATACATCACTTCTCTAGAAGATGTTTCTGCTGCTCTTTCACCAATAGAGGAAATCCTGTCCAGACTAGATTTAGGTGAAATGTCTGTACCTCTCATAGACTCACCAACATGAGCTAGAGACGGGGGAGACAAAGTAAATCATTTGAACACTATTTTAAACTTCCCACTTTTACCGAAAAGGTGATATGGACCTTACTAATGCAGCAATATTAATGTATTTAATAAATCATGAATTACTTTTACCTGACATTAACGATGTCTGTGGAGAAACGTTTGGAGAGGCGTGTTTCTCTGGTATCTCTGCTCCCACTACTGCTGTTTTGAAACAAGTTCTTCCAGACATGTCATTTGAGGAGCATCGAGCAGACACTGCTGGTGAAATGCAGACCACAGCAGCAGTTGAAGAAACAATCTGCTCCACTGATGTTGCTCTATAAATATCCTCCACATGAGAGACGACTTCCATAGAGACGGACTCTGCTGCACCATCACTGAGAGACACAGAGGGGACCCTAGACAGGCTGGACTTAGATGACAAGCCTGTGACAAGCATCACAATTGAGTTGAGGAAAGACAGATTTTGTGTTGTTGTTGTATGTTGTGATGTTACACTGACATTTTCTTAAACATTTTACCAGGAATAGTAACATGGACCTCATTAGAAGTATATCATAGAGATTGGATGACTACTGTACCGGACACTGAAGATGTCTGTGGAGATACTCTGGGAGATGTGTGTCTCTCTGGTGTCTCTGCTGTTCTCCTCACACTCTCCTCTCTACTGGGTATCCTGACTGAGGACACGCTGTGTGCTGCATCCACTAGTTCTGATTTAGAGAAGGCTCTTCCTGATAAACCACTTTCAGAATATTTTACCCCCTCCACTGCTGTTTCTGGGGGAGCTCTTTCTGCAAAACTCCCTCTTGAAGATCTTGCAGTCACTGCTGTTGAAATCCCAACAACAGAAGCAGTTGGTAATACCAAAAGCGCATCCATTCGTGGTGCAGAGGGGATCACTCTGAGCTCTGTTGTTGCAGAGGAAGCTCTTTCTAGTAAGGCACTAGCAGAACATCTTGCAGACACTGCTGGTGACACGCCATCACTGAGATAAGCAGAGGGAATCCTGGCCAGGCTGGATGGAGGTGACAAGTCTGTAGCCTTCAGTGATTCTTCAGAATGCGCTATGGATAGAGACAAAATAAATTATGTTAAATAAAGTAGTTGACTTTGTTCCTCTAACAACATTGAAGAAAATTGTGCTTGGAAGTTACCTTGAGAGGAAGTGACACATACCTGACACAAATGAAGTCTGTGGAGATACACTGAGAGATGCGTGTCTCTCTGAAGCCTCTGCTCCCGCTACTGATGTTTCAGAGGGAGCTCTTTCTGATACATCATTGGCCAACACCGCTGGTGAAATCCCACCCTCAAAGACTAATGCAGTTGGTGACTCTGATAACTCCTCCATTGATGACGCTGCTGCTCCCAAAACTGCTGTTTCAGAGGGAACTCGATCTGATACGTCACTGGCAGAACACCTCGCAGTCACTGCCGGTGAAATCTCTCTCACAGAGCTTGCTTCACTCTCTACTGCTGTTCCAGAGCGAGATCCTTCAGTGACATCACCTTCCGAGCATCTTGCCGAGGCAGTAGAGAATCCTTCAGTGACATCACCTTCTGAGCATCTTGCTGAGGCAGTAGAGAATTCCTCCATAGCTGAAGGCGAGTAAGAGAGATCATCATAAGAAAGCGCGTTTTGAGACTGTGAGACAACCACAGGGTCTGATGGGGCCATTTCAGAGATCTCCCTCCATGAGCATTGTAATTGTTTATTTACAATCTCTAAAGTCTTGAAGGCTACTTTATCAACGATGGATTCTGATGTCTGTAGAAGCTCCTCCCAGGCTAAATCTATGCTGGGTGAAGTAATAGGTGAGATCTCTTCGGAGGGGTTGAATTTGACTGCTTTCTTCACTGGAGCAGAGGGAATGGTGATTACACGCCAGTCCTCTTTTTCAAACATCACTGGGCACTCTATAAAACACAGACATTTATTTTCAAATCAACAGAAGATACGGCGATATAGAGAAGCTGTAATGCATGTGTGACTATGTTCCTTTTAGAACTGTGATATAGAGACATTGTTCTCTGGGCGGCAGGTAACCTAGTGATTAAGCGCATTGGGCCAGTAATCAAAAGGTTGCTGGTTCAAATCCCGAGCCGACTAGGTGAAAAATCTGTTGATCTGCCCTTGAGCAAGGCACTTAACCCTCATTGCTCCTGTAAGTTGCTCTGGATAAGAGCATCTGCTAAATGACTAAAATGTATTCTGTTACCTGACACATAAGATGCATGTGGAGATACTGAGGAAGTGTGTCTCTCTGATATCTCTGCTGTTCTCCTTACACTCTCCTCTCTACTGGGTATCCTGACTGAGGACACTCTGTGTGCTGCATCCACTAGTTCCGTTTCAGAGAAAGCTCTTCCTGATAAAGCACTTTCAGAATGTCTTGCAGCAGTCACTAATGCTGAAGCCCTGCCAACAGAAGCAGTTGGAGGCACCAGTAGCTCCTCCACATTACTGAAGACTTCTCTTGAAGTTGATTCAGCTGCTCTCTCATCTACAGAGGCAGAGGAGAGCCTGGCCAGACTGGATTGAGGTGAAATGGCTAATTCTTTCCCTCTCTCACTGCGAGGTGCAGAAGGAACCCTGGTCAGGCTGGAGATGGATGATTTGTCTCTACCCTTCAGAGATTCATCAGAATGAGCTGTGAGGATAGAGGATGCAATGGCATAGGGTTTAAACATTACTATGTATCTTGTCATATCTTGTCCCTAAACAGTTTGTACCAAACTGGCAATACATTATAGTATAGATTAATAGCATACTTGACAGAAGAGAATATACTCTGGGTGAATCTCTGGGAGATGTGTGTCTCTCTGGTGTCTCTGCTGTTCTCCCTACACTCTCTTTTCTACTAGATATCCCGACTGACGACTCTATCCATGCTGCTCTGGCTCTCACTATCTCTGAGGAGGATACTTTCTCTGTAAGTTCAATGGTAGATCTTATCTGATCAGTTTCTGCCTGCTGCAAAGCTGCAGCTGTAGCCACTTCTCCAAAGGATGGAGAGCCAGACAATACATTCTCCAGTGAGAATTCTATGCTGCTTTTTGAAATCACTTGATCCACTTTTTCCTCAGCAGCTAAAGAGGTATTACTCAAGGCAGACGGCATGCGAGACAGGCTGTCCATTGAGGGCACTTTGTGGAACCCCACCATATCATCAGACATCCCGTCTGTTGGGTCATTTACCCAAACCTTATTCCCCTCACCACCCGAAAGAGTCCAGGTCAAACTACCCCTGGAAGATACACCTGAGGCTAGATGGCTGTCGCTGTGGAAGATAATGGTCTCCGGAAGATTCTTAGAGCGGACAATGGCGGTGTTGTTGGTCGGGGCTCTGGCGGTGCTGATCAGGACCGCAGAGTGGTTGGCCTCCAGTAGTCTGTCCCCTGACGGAGATCTCTGGAACACGGCTGACTGCACGGCAGAACCCAGCCCAGTCTGGGCCTCATCCTCTTCCACAGCTGGACTGGGTTGATCTCCAAGCTTGGTTGGGCTGGATTGACCTCCAACGTCATCTCCATTGTGGGTTCCTCCAAGGGGACTGCTCAGCGACTGAGCCTGCTTATCTGGCCCACCCATGGGCTCACTGGAGGGGACATTGGACTCCTGGGTGGACCTTGGGCTGACCCTCTGGCTGACTGACAGGTTCTCCTCAGCCAGGAGGACTGACATCTGGTCGCAGTGCACAGGTGCAGGCTCTCCGAGTGAATACTGTGGGCCGAGCTGCCTGTGCATTAAGTCTATGGCAGCTTTCCAGTCTTCGACATAATTTGCCTCTATTGAAAAAATACAAATTTAGGAAATTGTGAGGCATGTGTGCAAGACATTCAACTGTATTCATTTTAAAACATTTTAAAGTCCTTACCGCGTATCTCTTGGTACAGATGTGTAACATCCTTGGTATCCATCAAAGGATTACCTGAGCAAAAGGAAATACAGTTCATTCCTTGTTCCACTCTAATTAGGTAACGTCAGCCTTTAAAATGTTAGAATGAACTAGGGGCATAGCATATATGAATTCCAAATTTATCCCACTGTTTCAATCAATCAAATGTATTTATAAAGCCGATGTCACAAAGTGCTATACAGAAACCCAGCCTAAAACTCCAAACAGCAAGCAATGCAGATGTAGAAGCACCGTGGCTAGGAAAAACACCCTAGAAAGGTAGGAACCTACGAAGAAACCTAGAGAGGAACCAGGCTCAAAAGTTATATTAGGGTCTACAAAAAAAGCTAGGCTACATTTTTAAACATGGACTACTTTTATGTGTTTGTAAACATAATGTAGGCATCTACATTAGTCCACATGTTAAAGGGACAATATTCAGTTGCTACATATGAGGCAACAGTACAGAATGTCACCTTTTATTTGAGGGTATATTCAGACATATGTTTTACCATTTAGAAATGTACAGTAAATGTACAGTACACTGTTTGTACAGATAACTGGCAAAATAATGGAAACACTTGAATAAATAAGGGATACAAAGAAGACTGAACAAAAATATAAACACAACATGTGAAGTGTTGTTTCATGAGCTGAAATAAAAGATCTCAGAAATGTTCCATATGCACAAAAAGCTTATTTCTCTCAAATGTTGTGCACAAATTTGTTTGCATCCTTGTTAGTGAGCATTTCTCATTTGCCAAGATAATCCATCCACCTGACAGGTCTGGCATATTAAGAAGCTGATTAAACAGCATGATTATTACACAGGGGTACCTTGTGCTGGGGACAAAAGGCCACTCTAAAATGGTGTCACACAACACAATGCCAACGTTTTGAGGGAGAGTGCAATTGGCATGCTGACTGCAAGAATGTCCACCAGAGCTGTTGCCAGAGAGTTGAATGTTTATTTCTCTTCCATAAGTTGCCTCCAACATCATTTTGGAGAAATTGACAGCACCTCCAACCAGCCTCCAACCAACTCCATCAGTCTCCTTCTTGGTCAAATAGCCCTTACACAGCCTGGAGGTATGTTGGGTCATTGTCCTGTTAAAATAACGAATTATAGTCCCACTAAGTGCAAACCAGATGGGATGGCGTATCCCTGCAGAATGCTGTGGTAGCCATGTTGATTAAGTGCGCCTTGAATTCTAAATAAATCACAGACAGTGTCACAAAGCACCCCCACACCATCACTCCTCCTCCATGCTTCACGGTGGGAACCCCACATGCGGAGATCATCCGTTCACCTGCTCTGTGTCTCACAAAGACATGGCGGTTGGAACCAAAAATCTCAAATTTGGACAGATTTCCACTGGTCTATTGTCCATTGCTCGTGTTTCTTGGCCCAAGCAAGTCTCTTCTTCTTATTGGTGTCCTTTAGTAGTGGTTTCTTTGCAGCAATTGAACCATGATGGCCTGATTCACACAGTCTCCTCTGAACAGTTGATGTTGAATGTGTCTGTCACTTGAACTCTGTGAAGCATTTATTTGGGCTGCAATTTCTGAGGAGCAGTTAACTCTAATGAACTTCTCCTCTGCAGCAGAGGTAAAATGCTACCCTCCCCTGTTATTGTAATAGTGAGAGGTTAGCATGTCTTGGGGGTATGATCTTTGTACCTCTAACTGTCTCACTCATCATTACTCACAATTCATTCATGATGATCCATACTCATGGTAGCATCCACATTAATGTAGAAGGTTTCTGAGATTACATTATGTACCATTCATTTCTATTGGGCACAGCATAATCCCAAACACAACTAAAACGAACTGCAAATGCATCCAAGTTTGTAGAGTCACAATCTTGATGTAGACATTGTGTGCTGGGAATATGGGACCAAATACAAAACGTTTTACTACTTTAATACACATATACTGTTTGTGAATTTGTCAAAATACTTATAACACCTTCAAATGGGGGGACCAGATACATAAAGACCTTCAATTTCTAAATGGTTAAACAGATATGTAGGAAAATACCCTCAAATAAAAAGGTGACATTCTGTACTGTACATATTTAAAACGTTGAGCCAAATAATAACTTTTAGCTTCACTGTCCAAATAAATATGTAGGGGAGTGTATGTACCTATTGATTCTTGAAGAATAAATGCCTCATGAGATTAGTTCAACTGTTGCACTCCATCAGAACCCATTTTTTTTTTACTCCAAAGTTCGGGAAACAAAGTCGATGTAAACAAACACTATATAGCCTCAAACCATGATTTAAACTATACTTTGGATATCATGGCTGGTTAGGCCTTGCATCCATAGCTCTGTTTATGAATTTGAGAGTGGTTACATTTCTCTAGCCCTATCCCTAAGCTTTTGACCGAATATAGGCGGGGTTAACTGTTTATTGTTGTTTAAACTGCTGATTGCCCCTTTAAGTATCCGCAGGACTCACGTTCTCTAAATTCCAGCAGCTCATCGCAATAGGCAGCAATAAATTCCGGTATCTGCCTTGGTCCCTCAATGAGTATGGCTCTGCAAAGACATTCTAGCCAACTCTTCAGCCCGTATGTGATGATGATTGTCAATGGGGGCTTGAAGTGAAGCGTACTCCTAGAAGCCATCTGGAAAAGTACCGTTTATGATTTAGCTGCGGTAGTTGTTTACCTGATAATAATGTGTCATGCATAGCCTACTGTACATTCATGTGTCTACAGCCAGTTGGTTAAGCCTATTATTATCCCACACAAGTATAACTAGATATATATTCAGATTATTCGAAACTGAATCAGATATTTAAGAATAGTAAAAACATAGACTATGTACCATGGCAGATGACCTCTTGAGCCAACAACGAGGACTACAATCCATTTCAAAGCCAAGCTGTAAAACTCCGCGGCTTCATGACGTCACAATGGCATTCCCCTAAAGCCTTGGCTAACTTGAAAATGAAAGCAACATTTGGGCATTTTGTTCAGTATACTAGCTTTAACAAAATATTAGCCGAATCCATTTAAACCAAATAACATATTCAAATAAATTCAAATTGCCACGCCATATCAGCAGCAGCAAAAAAAAGAAGAAATCATGCCTATGTAATTATGCATAAGCACAGCCATTATTTTCCTGGCACTCTTTCAGCATACAAAACCCACACTTTTAACACACTCTCTTTCATTTTCAGTTAAAGAGGAGTGAACAATTATTTGCAAAGTAAGGTTGTAGGGCTTTGTGTTCAGTCCATGTCTGGGTGTCTGTAATGAGAAAAATTACTGAAATGTAGCCACCTGAGAAATGTTTCTTTTATGCTAACTGAGGAACAATATTCTGTGTGCCTTAAACGAAAAAATCTTCACTAGCTTAATTATACTACCAATTAACAAAAGCTTCCAGGCCAAATGTAATCAAACTGAAGACTTATCCTCTTATGAATATGCACCAAACATACTGTATTCATGTTTTCTTAATTAAGGAGATTAAATCAAATAACTCTCAGCCATCCATTCCTAGAATTACTGGTTCCATACTTCTGCCTTATTTGGACGAGAATGGACTATTCTCCTTCTGCCCCTTCAATGGAACAACCCTCCTTGTCGGGGCGCTACATTATGGACGCTGTGCTGGGGAATCCGTTCTCTGCTGTTCAATGGGGCACGGGACAGGGACATACATGGACCTCAGTTCCCCGGCAGGGACCGGGCTGTGGTTTGTGACACTCCCATACTGTAGGAGACCTGGATAGCAAGCTCTGGAGCCCAGCCGGAGCTGTCATTCACGTTGCAGGAAGAGGAAGTGCAGTGGACCTGTCTGGATGTGGGCTGGCACTTGCTCCTGCATCCGCGCACACCTGTGGCCATCCTGGGTCTCTGCCTGGACCTGTAGTGAAGGGAGCCAAACTGTCTGGAGAGGACAAGCACAGGGATGCACAGTGAGGAAGGGCTCTGCCCTCCATATTGGCAAGAGCACCCCATTGTTGGTGCCAATTGCATGCAGCTGTTAGAAGGGCTGAGGTGCTGGTGAGTGCACTGGGGTAGTGGCAGCGGAGCTGATGATGGCACCAGGGCAGCGTTGGCTGACCGGGGGGACAATATACCACTTTGCCATATAGTTGGCATATGTAGGACTGGCCTGGGAAGTAGGGTGATGATGGTGGAGGGTATGCCTGGTAATTCTGGGGCATCTGGGGTAGCAGGGCATCTCTGGGGGTATGGTAGCACAGACATATCCCACCTCCTGGTTGGTGTGTGCGTAATGCTGGGGAGCACAGGCCTGTCCAGAAATATTGGCCTCACTGCTGCTGCTGGCCAACATCGCTGCTGAGCCAGGTTTGACTTGTGGAACAACTGTGGGGAAAACAGTGCGGGGGAGGAACACAGATCACTAGTGCAAAGCAGATGTAAGTTTGCCATAGATAGTTGGGTTTCTGAGTCTGAGATGACACATACAGTGCCTTGCGAAAGTATTCGGCCCCCTTGAACTTTGCGAACTTTTGCCACATTTCAGGCTTCAAACATAAAGATATAAAACTGTATTTTTTTGTGAAGAATCAACAACAAGTGGGACACAATCATGAAGTGGAACGACATTTATTGGATATTTCAAACTTTTTTAACAAATCAAAAACTGAAAAATTGGGCTTGCAAAATTATTCAGCCCCCTTAAGTTAATACTTTGTAGCGCCACCTTTTGCTGCGATTACAGCTGTAAGTCTCTTGGGGTATGTCTCTATCAGTTTTGCACATCGAGAGACTGACATTTTTTCCCATTCCTCCTTGCAAAACAGCTCGAGCTCAGTGAGGTTGGATGGAGAGCATTTGTGAACAGCAGTTTTCAGTTCTTTCCACAGATTCTCGATTGGATTCAGGTCTGGACTTTGACTTGGCCATTCTAACACCTGGATATGCTATTGAACCATTCCATTGTAGATTTTGCTTTATGTTTGGATCATTGTCTTGTTGGAAGACAAATCTCCGTCCCAGTCTCAGGTCTTTTGCAGACTCCATCAGGTTTTCTTCCAGAATGGTCCTGTATTTGGCTCCATCCATCTTCCCATCAATTTTAACCATCTTCCCTGTCCCTGCTGAAGAAAAGCAGGCCCAAAACCATGATGCTGCCACCACCATGTTTGACAGTGGGGATGGTGTGAGCTGTGTTGCTTTTACGCCAAACATAACGTTTTGCATTGTTGCCAGAAAGTTCAATTTTGGTTTCATCTGACCAGAGCACCTTCTTCCACATGTTTGGTGTGTCTCCCAGGTGGCTTGTGGCAAACTTTAAACGACACTTTTTTATGGATATCTTTAAGAAATGGCTTTCTTCTTGCCACTCTTCCATAAAGGCCAGATTTGTGCAATATACGACTGATTGTTGTCCTATGGACAGAGTCTCCCACCTCAGCTGTAGATCTCTGCAGTTCATCCAGAGTGATCATGGGCCTCTTGGCTGCATCTCTGATCAGTCTTCTCCTTGTATGAGCTGAAAGTTTAGAGGGACGGCCAGGTCTTGGTAGATTTGCAGTGGTCTGATACTCTTTCCATTTCAATATTATCGCTTGCACAGTGCTCCTTGGGATGTTTAAAGCTTGGGAAATGTTTTTGTATCCAAATCCAGCTTTAAACTTCTCCACAACAGTATCTCGAACCTGCCTGGTGTGTTCCTTGTTCTTCATGATGCTCTCTGCGCTTTTAACGGACCTCTGAGACTATCACAGTGCAGGTGCATTTATACGGAGACTTGATTACACAGAGGTGGATTGTATTTATCATCATTAGTCATTTAGGTCAACATTGGATCATTCAGAGATCCTCACTGAACTTCTGGAGAGAGTTTGCTGCACTGAAAGTAAAGGGGCTGAATAATTTTGCACGCCCAATTTTTCAGTTTTTGATTTGTTAAAAAAGTTTGAAATATCCAATAAATGTAGTTCCACTTCATGATTGTGTCCCACTTGTTGATTCTTCACAAAAAAATGCAGTTTTATATCTTTATGTTTGAAGCCTGAAATGTGGCAAAAGGTCGCAAAGTTCAAGGGGGCCGAATACTTTCGCAAGGCACTGTACCTTCAACAGTCTTCTTCTCAGTGGATGCCAGACCTGCTACTGCCTGGGGGGATGCCTGTGCCACGTGTTTGGTGTTGTTGGCATTATTGTTGTTTAGTTGAACAGGTGGGGACCATGTTGCCAACCAGTGCCCCTAGCTCCATAGCTGCAGCCTCTAGGGTTTGGTTCACCTGCTGCTCCATGGCTGACGGAGCTGTAACATTGTTCACTTGTTGTCCACATGGGCATTAGAAGTACCATCCTCCTTGGAGGTAACTTTGTATCCATACTTCAGCAGTTCCTCATCATAGACTTTGCCACATTGAGTCTTTCGGCTTTGGCGGAAAAAGAAAGACATTTTGGGGATGTGACTGTAAAATATTGTGTTTTGTGTGCATCAATGACTATAGAAATACAAATCAAATTGTATTGGTCACACAAACATATTTAGCAGATGTTATGGTGTAGCGAAATGCTTGTGTTCCTAGCTCCAACAGTGCAGCAGTATCTAATAATTCACAACAATACACACAAATCTAAAAGTAAAAGAATGGAGTTAAGAAATATATAAATATTAGATTGAGCAATGTCGGAGTGACATCGACTAAAATACAGTAGAATACAATACAGTATAAACATATGAGACGAGTAAAGCAGTATGTAAACATTAATTAAACATTATTAAATCAAATCAAATTTTATTGGTCACATACACAGGGTTAGCAGATGTTAATGCAAGTGTAGCGAAATGCTTGTACTTCTAGTTCCAACCGTGCAGTAATATCTAACAAGTAATCTAACAGTTTCACAACAACTACCTTAAAACACACAAGTGTAAAGGAATGAATAAGAATATGTTTGGGATCTTTACCCCACACATTTCCTTGGTGATTCCATTTTTTAGGTTGAGTTCGATTGACCTCTTTATTTATTTTCTCTGTTGTCATGTTTGGGGAGATTTGACTCTCTCCTTTGGTTCTGAACCAGCTGTTGTCCCAGTTGGATTGAGTGGACTGTACTTTGGCTCAGTGAGAGTTGAAGGTCAGACTGTAGAGTTGAAATCCTTTTTCATTGAACTGGCAGTAGGCACTGGTAATGATAGTATTGCTTGTTGTTGGTAACTGGTAGTGGGCACTTGCATAGAGAGTTTTGCTTGTTGTTGTTGGTGGCAATCGACAGACACGGGCAATGTTCCATTGTTTAGCTCATCCACCACAACAAAGCCAAAAGTAACAATGTATCACTTTCTGTCTACCGTATGGTTGTACTTTTTAAATAACATGGTGTAGTTGCTCTAACATCTTCTCATTAGATAGTCAAATAATGTTGTGATGAGCTTCAATAGCAGGGAAACAAACAACATGTATAATAGCTAACATTACCTGCAAGCTAATTGAGCTTTTCTATTTAATGCATTCCTTACCCCATGCAACATTTGGATCTATGTCCTAACAACCTGGCGAACAGGTCATTTTGAGTTCTGACGAGTAACTGAGCAGATGTTAGAAGGATGACATGGCCTTAGGCTCAGTCAGTCCAGACTGTCTAAGTCAGATTTTAAAGTTTGATGGTGATTTTCTATTTCTTCTTGTTTTACTCCCACTTCCACCCATGGAATCTGTTACTATGCAACATGGATGTGACATTATGACTCATTTTGTGAGTGTTGCAATGGTTCTATTCATTCCATAGAAACAGTGGTCCTAAAGCTAGAATCCTTAGTTTAAAAATAGAACAAAGTGACACCTCGCCACTGTTTTGGTAAAAAGTTGAGAGATTGGTTCCATTTCTCCATGCCTCTCTCAAATTCATAGACAGAGCCATTGACGTAAGGACTGACCATCAGTGATATCAAAATTATAGTTTGAACCATGTTTGGAGGGTATAAAGTGTTTGTTTACATTGTTTACAAACATTGGAGTAAAACAAGCTTATATTTTGGTTTCTGATGGGGTACGACAGTTGAACTAAGCTCGAGAGGGATTTATAAGTTAGAGTCCAAAAATTGATATAGCGACTAAGGATTCTATCTTTAAACAGCCCCATACCGAATCTTTGTCAAACTTTTGTATCAATGTGGAAGTTTACCCTCCATCTACTGCCTTTACATAGCTGCAATTACCTTAAGTTGTATGTTTTTGTAGTGATTGATTGAGGGTCGGTGCACTATCGAAATTCATGCAATGTAAGTATATTTATTCCTCATTATCAGTTTAAAAGAATGCAAAAGAGACATTGGCAACTGCAAAAATAAGGTCCTTCTCATGTGAAGACAGGATTAGTTGCCCTGGGGATTGCAGTTCATGACGCAGCCTGTGACAAGAAAAAGAGAGAGCATAGTTTCATCTATAACATCAAAACACATAGCTTCTTCAACCACTTAATGCCATATGTTCAACTTGTAATAATAACCACATGGTAGGCATGGATGCTAGCCCTGACATTCATCCAGAAATAAACAAAAAAAGTCAAAGTGAAATCTAAAACACAACCATACATTTCATAGTGGCAACATATTTAGCTACCTTGATTGTTGTTTGCGCTCGTGTCTAATCTTTTGTTATGAAGCGATACGCAGCTGGGGTTGTTGTTCTTCTGCTCCAGCCCTCCCTGGTTCTGTCTCTGGTTGGTGGCAGGGACACAGCTGGAGGAGCCCAGCCTGCTCAGCTCCCCCTGGTGCCCACAGAAGAGCAGGGAGCTGTGGCGCTGCTGCAGCAGTGGGCACTGGAGAGGGCACAGGGCCTGCTGCCTCTCCTGGGAGGGGGTGGCCACCAGGTGGTACTGCTGGGGGTAGTGGAAGAGGGGGTCGGAGGAGCAGTTCTGGGGCTGGACGAAGGAGGTGCCCAGGTTGTGAGCAGAGCAACGGGGCTCGGCCACGTGGTGGGTGTGCAGGCTGCTGTGGGACGACTGGGAGCACGGTGGCAGCAGGTGGCAGCTGCTAGAGTAGTGGCCACAGTCCTGGTACATGGGGATGTTGGCCATGTGATCCAGGCTGTTGCAGTGCATCATGGTCTGGGAGTTCTGGTAGGGGCAGATCATGCCGCCCACCCTGCCCTGGGACTCGGGTCGCGTCAGGTGACAGAGGCGCCAGTGGCTGCCAGTTCTGCCGAGGCAGCTACACAGGCCTGAGGAGATGGTGGGGGAGAAGTAAAATACATTATAAGGCATGATGGCAGTCTCACAAAAATCCCACAGTACATCTGTAATGTAAAGGTAAAACCTATAGATGAATTAAAGCTGGAATCCTTAATGGTGAAACTGACACGTCCTTTTGGGATATTACAACAACAAACAGTTTTTCCCCCTCAGACATTGTAAGCGCAATAGAACAGCAGAATATGTACTGCAATTATTTTATTTTGCACTGCTCGACGCAAATCCCCGTCCACAAAACCACAACAATAACAATGGTGCTGAGGCGGACAGTTTCCCCTTATGCGGATTCCTTTTCCAAGTTCACAGCTATGAACCCAACAAATGTACAGCTAATTTCACAACAAAATC
This sequence comes from Oncorhynchus mykiss, assembly GCF_057628025.1. Lineage (NCBI taxonomy): Eukaryota > Metazoa > Chordata > Actinopteri > Salmoniformes > Salmonidae > Oncorhynchus > Oncorhynchus mykiss. The sequence goes on from NC_143049.1 coordinate 18,018,856, forward strand.
TAAAATCTATTGACTTCAGTGCAATGGTTTGAACGTGAAATGAATACATGTAAATATCTTACTTGGCCCTTGAGAACAAATGGGCATGAAGTTGGTGTTGGTCTGCTGTCCGTGGTTGAGCGGAGCCATGCCAGCCTGCTGCTGCAAAGACGCAGGACACTGTCCTGGGGAGTGGGTACAGTGGCCCATCACAGGCCCTCCCTGGGGGTACAGAGACATCATACACGGGCCCCTAATCAGCTGCTGTGGAGCCATGGCAGCCGGAGAGTGCACAAAGCTATTGTTCCTGGACAGATTGGAGGCGGTAACGGAGGGGCACATAAAGCACATATCTTGGAAGACAGCTGAGTTTTTCAGATAGCTGGGGTTGTGTGGTATTTCCTGAACTCCAGGGGTGTTAGCCAGATAGCTGAGGGTCCTCGGTGGCTCTTGGACTTCAGCGGTGTTAGCCGCATAGCTCTGGAGCCGTGGTAGCTCCTGAGCTCCAGACGCCACATAACTCAGGGTCCTGGGGATATCTGTCACTCCAGGGAGGTTGGTCCTTGGTAAATCCGGAGCAGCAGCAGGAGCCACAGCCGCAGTCTGAGCTGGAGCCAGACTGGCAGTCACAAGACTTGGGGTCCTGGGGATGTCAGAAATAGGGAGACACAGGAAAGGGAAGCTCTTGGCTTCCTCTGGTCCCAGGCCCAGTTGGCACAACAGACCAGGGGTCTTAGCCAGCTCTGGAGCAGGCAGTGGGAGGTAGACCAAGAAGGGGGTTCTGGACTCTCCTGCGGCCGTGAGGGTGGGTAGGCATGGTGAAGCAGACTGGCACTGAGTTTCCTCTGTCAAGGCAGGCGCGGGAGCTGGGAGCTGCACACTGGGGACACCGGTCTCTTCTGGTGCCACAACAGGAAGGTACACAGAAACAGGGGCCACAAAGTCGTCGGTCACTGCAGTATGGGGGCAGGTCAAAACAGAAAATTCGGCCTCCACTGTCTCTGCAGCAGAAGGAGATAGCATATCGGCCAATTCAGTCTCCACGCTGACCACAGAAGAAGGACAAATCCGATTGGAGGATTCTGTCTCCACGGTTGCAGCAGTAAGGGGAGAAGCCAGAATGGAAGACTGGATCTGCACAGTCACTGGAGAAGGAGGGGGACAAATCACACTAACAGACTCAGTCTCCAATGTCGCTGCAGGAAGAGGACACAGAAGATCAGAGGACTCTCTCACCACCCTTTTGACTGATTCAGGAGGGGACACTACCATAGGAACCAGCATCACATCCTCTGCTGTCTCGGATGGTGAAGTTGCACCAGAGAGGGAGTGTAGGATGACTGAGAGAGGACGATCGGTCAAACTAATCTGCACCTCTTGGACAGCCATAGCAGGGGAGTCAGACACAGCAGGGGCTGAAACAGGGAGCTCCAGTGTTCCAACTGGGATGGAGGGCCTTGAGGGTGTCATCTCCTGGGGTTCGACTGGTGCAGAGTGGACCTCAAGGGGTACAACCTTGTCTCCAAGGGCTGGAGACTCCTCAGGCTCAGCGACCATAGCAGCTGGTCTCTCCACCACGGGACCTGCTCTCTCACAGATGGGATAGCTGGGCTGAGATGCACCGGCCATCTCCAATGGTGCCACCACGTCTTCGATGGCGCCCACCATTGAGGCACAGCTGCACTTATCCCTGACAGGGGCGTCACACGGAGGCGGAGCCACTGCTGCGTTCTCAGCCAATAGGGGATGAGCCTGGAACACAATCATCTTGGGTACATGCTCTGTCTGCACGATGATTAGGGACTCTGATGGGAGCACGCCAGTCCGGATCAGCACCGCATCCAACTCCTGGCTGATCTCACTGATGGAGACCCGCTCGAAGAGGGCCGAACGGACACGCGCACAGGAGTTGTTGGCGGAAGCCCCGAGTGGAGGAGAGTCCCGGGGGGATGACTCTAGGTCAATCTTGCGCCGGTACAGGGCCAGGCCCTGGGCAACGTCTGCTGGGATGGGCCCTGGGGACAGTGTGATGGTGGTGGCAGAGACCTGCAGGCCAAACTCGTTCTGGCCACCGTCAGTAGAAGCTCCTGCCACTGCATCCATAGCCTGGATGTCTCGGCTGCTGCAGGGCTGGTCACTAGAGATGAAGGAGAAAGGCTCCCTGACATCCTCACATCTAGCTTCCATTAGCAACGGGCCTGCCTCCCACTCCGGGATTGGCTTGGGATGGGGGGACCTTTCAGGACCTTGGACAGTGACCTGCGGCTGTACTTGTGGTTGTACAGCTTTATTCTTCTTCCTGTAGACTGCAAACAAGCAAAAGTGCACATTATGATTTACAATATGAAAACAACAACCGATAGGATGAGAATTGATTGGCCTGTTTTGTTAAACAACAAACAGAGATGAGAAAAATTAAGTAACTTACAATGAGAGCCTTTTGTAGCCCTGAATTCTTTAATAAGCTCATGGATAGGCATGCCTGGCTTCTCTGTGAAACACAATGCAACGTGATTAGGTCATTTAACAAAAGGTGTCTAGAACTATTAACATGCATCAGTCTAGTGTAGTCTACTACAGGGGAATCAGGCACAGCATTGCCTACCGTCTCTGAAGATAAGAAGCGCATTGAAGAAGCCCGCTGCGAAGGCGGGGATACTCTCCGGTTGATACTTCATCACAGCCTTGCTCACTCCCTCAAGCAAGTCCTTGAATCCCGTGGGAATATTCACCACTCTATGTGGATAAGGCATCTTGCTGCTTATGAACACAAGCGTAGACGCACGAAATTCCAAATCACAAGAGTAAAGTCGTTCAAATATTTATTTACTGACTAAATGTAATGAACGCGCTCGTCCAATGCATTATTGATGGACTCCAATAATTGTCCAATGCGCTGAGAGCAGTAATGAAGGCTACTAGCGATAACATGATCACTCAATAATTGCGTCATAATGGAGGGGTATTGTTGCTGCGAAATAATGTTGTCACGCACACGTACAGTTGGCCTGCTACTATGTAGCATTTGATCCGACTACCAGATAGCTCATCTGACAGTATATCATGCCGGTATTTCTACATCAAATAATATAACGGAAATTCCCATCACTATTGGCTTAGTGCGACAAAGGTGTATTTAACTTTTAACTGTAAAGCATCTGTAGGCTAGCTAACAAACTGTAACGGGCTAATGTGATGCTCCATTCGTAGTTACAAGTAGTTTACTGTTTGGCATAGCACAGAGTTTTCGACCAAACTTAATAAGGATCCGCCCCTTTTTTGTCAATTTTCACCTAAAATGACATACCCAAATCTAACTGCCTGTAGCTCAGGACCTGAAGCAAGAATATGCATATTCTTGGCACCATTTGAAAGGAATGTAGGAGAATATAACAATAGATCTGGTAAAAGATAATACAAAGAAAAAGAACAACCGTTCTTTTGTATTTTTTTTGTACCATCATCTTTTAAATGCAAGAGAAAGGCCATAATGTGTTATTCCTGCCCATTTGGGCCACTAGATGGCAGCAGTGCATGTGCAAAGTTTTAGACTGATCCAATAAACCACTGCATTTCTGTTCAAAATGTTGTATCAGGACTGCCCAAATATGCCTAATTTGTTTATTAATAACTTTATGCTCAAAATTGTGCACTCTCCTCAAACAATAGCATGGTATCATTTCACTGTAATGGCTACTGTAAATTGGGCAGTGCTGTTAGATTAACAAGAATTTAAGCTTTCTGCCAATATCAGATTTCTTGTTAGTTACAACCTCATGCTAATCGCATTAGCCCACGTTAGCTCAACCGTCCTGTGGAAGGGACATCGATCCCAAAGAATTAACTTGGCAATACTCCTCAATTCACGACTTGGAAGACAACCAATGTCTTCTAAACGTCCATGTCTAGTTGCAAGGGGTTCGTTTGAATTTAGAAAGTGTTTGTTATTAAATTAAATCAATTTTTGCTCCATTAATCTATTTGAAATCTTCTCCCATTGATTGAGACAATTAGTCGGAAATGATCTGTGCGATGCCAAACAGTAGCAATCTAATGCCTATCAGCCAGCTGGAACAGAGTAATGGTCTGACTAGTCAATATTTTTAATAGCTAACTGTAGGCCTGTCTTTTTAAAATGTTTATGTGAAATGTTTGTGAAGCTAAATGTTTGTATATATCTGCCCAGGGACTGAAGTAGTCTACAGATGAAAACTAATTGATGTGCATTGTCACTTTCCCCAAAAAATCATTAATAAATCACAAGGTTACAAACAGTACATGCATCTTAAACACATCTAGGAAATAACATACCATCAGTTTAAAATATACACATACAAGAAAACTGCTATTCAACACAGGAAAACCAGTTTTCAGTTTATAAAAATACAGCAGAGTAGACCTACTCTGTACCCACAAGTAAGTGCCAAAAGGAAAATGTCATTTATCTAGTAATATTGAATGAAAGTACACTGATACAAACCTATTTGTATGTTTCCCTTTAAATATATATACACTGATTAAAAACTAGTAACAATGTTGTAACATATTTTAGTTTGAGAAAATCAGCCAATGACCATCAACAGGACCGGTTCCAGGCATAAGAGACATAAGCAGTCGCTTAGGGCACCTGTCAGCCAGGGGGCCCCAGACCCCCAAAAAAGAAATAGTGCCTTCAGAAAGTTCACACCTATTTTCCACATTTTGACGAGTTACAGCCCGAATTTAAAATGGATTAAACTTAGATTTTGTGTCACTGACCTACACACAATACCCCATTATGTCAAAGTGGAATGATGTTTTTAGAAATGAAAACCTGAACTGCCTCGAGTCAATAAGTATTCAATCTGTTATGGAAAGCCAGAATAAGATCAGGATAAAAAATTGGTTAACAAGTCACATAATAAGTTGTATGGACTCTGTGTGCAATAATAGTGTTTAACATGATTCTTTAATGACTACCTCATTTCTGTACACCACACATTCAATTATCTGTAAAGTCCCTCAGCTGAGCAGTGCATTTCAAACACACATTCAACCAAAGTCCAGGGAGGGTCTCCAATGTCTCGCTAAGAAGTGGACCTATTGGTACATAGGTAAAAAAAATAAAAATAAGTCATTGAATATCCCTTTGAGCATTGTGAAGTTATGAATTACACTTTGGATAGTGCATCAATATACCCAGTAACTACATAGATGCAGGTGTCCTTCCTAACTCAGTTGACAGAGAGGAATAAAACCGCTCAGGGATTTCACCATGAGGCCAATGGTGATATTAAACCTGTTACAGAGTTCAATGGCTGTGATAAGAGAAAACTGAGGATGGATCAACAACATTGTACTTACTCCACAATACTAACCCAAATGACAGAGTGAAAATAAGGAAGCCTGTACAGAATTTAAAAAATATATTCCTAAACATGCATGTCCTGAATATAAAGCGTTATGTTTGGGGCAAATCCAACACCACACATCACTTAGTACCACTTCATATTTTCAGGCATGATGGTGGCTGCATCATGTTATGGTTATGCTTTTCCTCATCAAGAACTGTGGAGTTTTTTTAGGATGAAAATAAACTGAATAGAGCTAAGCACAGGCTAAATCCTAGAGGAAAACCTGGTTCAGTCTGCTATCCAACAGAGACTGGGAGACAAATTCACCTTTCAGCAGGACAATTACCTAAAACAAGGCCAAATATACACTGGAGTTGCTAACCAAGACGACATTGAATGTTTCTGAGTGGCCTAGTTGCAGTTTTGACTTAAATCCGCTCGACAATCTATGGGAAGACTTGAAAATGCCTGTCTAGCAATGATCAACAACCAACTTGATAGAGCTTGAACAATTTTTAAAGAATAATGTGCAAATATTGTACAATCCAGGTGTCCAAAGCTCTTGGAGATTTACCCAGAAAGACTCACAGCTGTAATCACTGCCAAAGGTGATTCTAACATGCATTGACGCAGGGGTGGAAATACTTGTGGAAATGCTATATTTCTATATTTCATTTTCAATAAATTAGAAAAAAGATAGCTGAGAATTTTAATTTAATTTAATTCATTTTGAATTCAGGCTATATAACAACAAAATATGTTCAAGGGGTGTCGATACTTTATGAAGGCACTGTATATATTTTTTAAAGAACTCAGTCGGGGTCTCAACTTACTATTGAAAGTAAGAATAATAGAATACACCACGTTCAATTTGGAAATTTCATTGTGCATCAGCAATTGTTCTCGTTATGTAAGACACTTCCAGTCACTAAATTATTGCTTGTTAGTCTAGCCAGCTATCTAAACCTGTCCGAATAGCGGCCAGGCACATGCCCAGGGGCCCTGACCTCCAGGGGGCACACAATGATTTTGTTAGTCATTCTCACTCAGATATTATATTAACATGGCATAAGTCATTACAAAATGTGTAGAATTCCAGGAAATTAGCTTTAAAACTGCAAAAATGTCACTCCACCCCACGGAAATCAGTAGAATTGCAGGAAATTAGCTGTAAAACTGATTTTTTTTTCTACAATTGCAAAGTTCTCACCGCCCCATGGCAAAATGTGTAGAATTTCAGAAAACTTGCTTTAAAAATATCCATTGCAGCCATTTTTAATCTCAATATCAAATCATTTCTGGGTAACAAGTACCTTACTGTGATTGTTTTAAATTAAAAATGGCTTCTTAAAGAGCAATTTGTCAAGAAAGAATTTCATGAGTACTGTCTGGGAGTGGTCTGAGTGGGGAGGGGAAATCTGACCATGAGCTGTTATTGGCAGATTTGGAACCCTTTCTTATTGGTTTATCAACTCATTTACCGCATGGTGAGGTAACCATGGAAGGCCAAAAACTCAAACAGCTCTTACACTAAAAGGGTATCATCATCTTCATGTTCACAGTATTATTTGTATTAAGGATCCCCATTAGCTGCTGCCTTGCTGCGGTCCAAAAACATTCAACATTAATTTTATATACAATTTAAAATATTACATTTAATAAATCCTTTCACAACACATTAAGTGTGTTCCCTCAGGCTACTACTCTACTATCACATCTAATACAACATCCATCTGTAGGTGTGTAGAGTGCATGCCTTATCATATCTATGTGTGCCTGTGTGTGTGTGTCTCTTCACAGTACCCGCTGTTCCATACAGTGTATTTTTATTGGATTCTACTGCTTGCATCAGTTACCTGATGTGGAATAGAGTTCCATGTAGCCATGGCTCCATGTAGTACTGTGCGCCTCCCATAGTCTGTTCTTGACTTGAGGATTGTGAAGAGACGTTACAGTCAACCTTATTCCAACCTCCCAGTGTAGAAATATATATAAAACACAGGAAAATAAAAATGTTGACTGCACTGGGCCTTTAAAACTGCAGAATGTTCTCTGCAACCCATGGCAAAATGTGTAGAATTGCAGGAAATTAACTTTAAAACAATAAAAAAAAAATCTCCCCAATTTACAGTGCCACAAGGCCACGTGATGAGTAGTAGCATAGGATTTGTGCATTCAGATGGTCTACTACTGTAACAGCAACAGGACTTTGGACATTCAGGTCATAATGGCAGCAACCTAGGCACGGCTTAATTTATAATGGAGTGTGGCTTACCCAATGGCATACCCAGTTCTGCATCTGAACCTTTTCCCAACACATGGGAAAGAATAAAGATGTGATTGTACAATTTAAATAGATTTTCCCCCATAAAGACACTTCCCTGGTAAAAAGTTGCATTTGCCTCCCAGCTGCAACTACTGTACATATTTGATCTGGTTGAAAACACACTAATACACTCCAGTAGTCTTAACTATTCCTGCATTATCGCTCCAGGAAACTCTTACTGTAAACTATACATTGCAAACTTGATGGCACATTCATTATAAAAACACAAGTCAACTGAAAAACACAATGCAGTGAACCATCACAGTGCTGTGGAGATCAAGATGGCTTCTCTAAAGGGAGCCGTTTCCTGCTCCTCCTACCCCCAACACAAGCTAGGGTGGATGTATGGTCGAGAAAGGGTGCGGTCAGGGTGGGGTCACCTCTCTCATGGAAGCCAGAGCTGAATGAATGCGCACATGGAGCCTGTTCTCAAAGTCATAGCCAGCATAGTTCTCCTGTACAAACACACACGACATTACTGCATCACATAGAAATATTCACACGTGCACATACCGGAAAGGAAATATCAAATAATATAAAATGCATATTATGGATGACTGTCAGACTTGATTGATCATTCCAAATACTGCAGCCGAAAGCTACACGTTTTCAAAAACGAGGATACACTCTTGGCCCATAATGTAGAAGTGAAGTTCTACTGTACCTTGGCCTGGAGCATCAGAGCTCTGCCCTTCGCTTCAGACTGAGAAGAGAAGAACCACAATCTCAATCAACTACCGCATTAAGCAACATACACTTTCACTCCTCGGGGTCGACACGTTGTGCGATACACCATATGCACAGCTCACCTCAGGGCTGTCCAGTAAGACGCAGCCTAACTCGTAGATGGAGTAGGGCTGCACATAGGAGTTGTTTTGATGGCCCATCTCATCTCTGGCAGCTAGATCGAAGCACTGCAATATTCAATGACATAATAAAGAGTAGTAAACATTCACTATTCTGACTACATTAATATTTGTCGGTAAATACTATGAGTACTTTGTTTTCAATACATATAAATATGGTGAGGAGACAGAACCTGAATGGAGTCGTTCATGTTGCCGAGACATCTGTGTATGTCACCAAGGAGCAGGTTTTTCAGGCCAGCAAATGAGATGTCATCTAGTTCCTGCAGAACTAAGAAGAGACAGAAAAACCCCCACTGAATTTCCTTCCAGATTCACAGGAAATCACTTTCACGGCACCACCACAACTACTCAGTGAAAGCACAATAACCACGCTGACTGAGATTGTAGCAGATCCTGGAAGTGTGTGTGTGTGATGTCCTGCATAGCCAAAAGAGAATAGGCTATAATTGAATGTGCAGCAACGATGGTGTTTGGGACTGGGAGTTTGATCATGTGCATGGCTATTGCGGAGACCATATTAAGTCAAATTCCACGGGACCGTTGAGTCGTGGTAATCGCCTCCTAATGCGATCTGTACATGAATGGCGCTGATGCGTTTGTAGTACCCAACTTGGTAACGGCCGTCAGGTCGCTAATGGCCTAGTGCTCAGCACTCTGTTGTCCCTCCATCAGGCCCTAATGGCCTAGTGCTCAGCACTCTGTTGTCCCTCCATAAGGTCCTAAGGGCCTAGTGCTCAGCACTCTGTTGTCCCTCCTTCAGGCCCTAATGGCCTAGTGCTCAGCACTATGTTGTCCCTCCATCAGGTTCTAAGGGCCTAGTGCTGAGCACTCTGTTGTCCCTCTAATCACTCTGACATCAATGCAAATACCACAGGAAATCACATCCCATGAAAAACAGTACCATGCACCATTAGACTACATTGTTTATTATTATTTTGTATTTATTTCACCTTTATTTACCCAGGTAGGCTAGATGAGAACAAGTTCTCATTTTCAACTGCAACCTGGCCAAGATAAAGCAAAGCAGTGTGACACAGAGAACAACACAGAGTTACACATGGAGAAAACAATAAACAAGCCAATAACAAACATGTCAATGACACAGTAGAGAAAATAAAGTATATATACAGTGTGTGCAAAAGGCATGAGGAGGTAAGGCAATAAATAGGCCATAGGAACGAATAATTACAATTTAGCAGATTAACACTGGAGTGATAAATGAACAGATGATGATGTGCAAGTAGAGATACTGGTGTGCAAAAGAGCAGAAAAGTAAATCAAATAAAAACAGTATGGGGATGAGGTAGGTAGATTGGGTGGGCTATTTACAGATGGACTATGTACAGCTGCAGTGATTAGTTAGCTGCTCAGATAGTTGATGTTTAAAGTTGGTGAGGGAAATAAAAGTCTCCAACTTCAGCCATTTTTGCAATTCGTTCCAATCACTGGCAGCAGAGAACTGGAAGGAAAGGCGGCCAAATTAGGTGTTGCTATGGGGATGATCAGTGAGATATACCTGCCGGAACGTGTGCTACGGGTGGGTGTTGTTATCGTGACCAGTGAACTGAGATAAGGCGGAGCTTTACCTAGCATAGACTTATGATGACCTGGAGCCAGTGGGTCTGGCGACGAATATGTAGCGAGGGCCAGCCGACTAGAGCATACAGGTCGCAGTGGTGGGTGGTATAAGGTGATTTGGTAACAAAACGGATGGCACTGTGATAGACTGCATCCAGTTTGCTGAGTAGAGTGCTTGAAGCTATTTTGTAGATGACACCGCCGAAGTCAAGGATCGGTAGGATAGTCAGTTTTACTAGGGTAAGTTTGGCAGCGTGAGTGAAGGAGGCTTTGTTGCGAAATAGAAAGCCGATTCTAGATTTGATTTTGGATTGGAGATGTTTAATAAGAGTCTGGAAGGAGAGTTTACAGTCTAGCCAGACACCTAGGTATTTATAGTTGTCCACATATTCTAGGTCGGAACCGTCCAGTGTGGTGATGCTAGTCGGGCGGGCGGGTAGCGAACGGTTGAAAAGCATGCATTTTGTTTTACTACCGTTTAAGAGCAGTTGGAGGCCACCGAAGGAGTGTTGTATGGCATTGAAGCTCGTTTGGAGGTTAGTTAACACAGTGTCCAAGGAAGGGCCAGAAGTATACAGAATGGTGTCGTCTGCGTAGAGGTGGATCAGCAGCAAGAGCAACGTCATTGATATATACAGAGAAATTGAACCCTGTGGTACCCCCATAGAGACTGCCATATGTCCGGACAACATGCCCTCCGATTTGAAACACTGAACTCTGTCTGCAAAGTAGTTGGTGAACCAGGCGAGGCAGTCGTCAGAAAAACCAAGGCTATTGAGTCTGCCGATAAGAATACGGTGATTGACAGAGTCGAATGCCTTGGCCAGGTCGATGAAGACGACTGCACAGTACTGTCTTTTATCGATGGCGGTTATGATATCGTTTAGTACCTTGAGTGTGGCTGAGGTGTACCCGTGACCGGATCGGAAGCCAGATTGCACAGCGGAGGAGGTACGGTGTGATCCGAAATGGTCAGTGATCTGTTTATTAACTTGGCTTTCAAAGACTTTAGATAGGCAGGGCAGGATGGATATAGGTCTGTAACAGTTTGGGTCTAGGGTGTCACCCCCTTTGAAGAAAGCAGCTTTCCAATTTTAGGGATCTCGGACGATATGAATGAGAGGTTGAACAGGCTGGTAATAGGGGTTGCAACAATGGCGGCAGATAGTTTTAGAAAGAGAGGGTCCAGATTGTCTAGCCCAGCTGATTTGTACTGGTCCAGGTTTTGCAGCTCTTTCAGAACATCTTATGTCTGGATATGGATGAAGGAGAAGCTGGGGAGGCTTGGGCGAGTAGCTGCGGGGGGGGCGGAGCTGTTGGCCGGGGTTGGAGTAGCCAGGAGGAAGGCATGGCCAGCCGTTGAGAAATGCTTATTGAAATTTTCAATTATCATGGATTTATCAGTGGTGACCGTGTTACCTAGCCTCGGTGCAGTGGGCAGCTGGGAGGAGGTGCTCTTGTTCTCCATGGACTTTACAGTGTCCCAAAACTTTAGGGAGTTAGAGCTACAGGATGCGAATTTCTGCTTGAAAAAGCTATCCTTTGCTTTCCTGACTGACTGCGTGTATTGGTTCCTGACTTCCCTGAACAGTTGCATATCGTGGGGACTATTCAATGCTATTCCAGTCCACCACAGGATGTTTTTGTGCTGGTCAAGGGCAGTCAGGTCTGGAGTGAAGGGGGCATGCCTATCTAAGATGGGCTATATCTGTTCTTAGTCCTGCATTTTTTGAATGGGGCATGCCTATTTAAGATGGTGAGGAAATTACTTTTAAATTACTTTTAAAGAATGACCAGGCATCCTCGACTGACGGGATGAGGTCAATATCCTTCTAGGATACCCGGGCCAGGTCGATTAGAAAGGCCTGCTTGCAGAAGTGTTTTAGGGAGCGTTTGACAGTGATGAGGGGTGGTGGTTTGACCGCGGACCCATAGCAGATACAGGCAAGGAGGCAGTGACCGCTGAGATCCTGATTGAAAACAGCGGAGGTGTATTTGGAGGGCAAGTTGGTCAAGATAATGTCTATGAAGGTGCCCATGTTTACAGATATAGGGTTGTACCTGGTGGGTTCCTTGATGATTTGTTTGAGATTGAGGGCATCTAGCTTAGATTGTAGGACTGCCGGGGTGTTAAGCATATCCCAGTTTAGGTCACCTAACAGAACGAACTCTGAAGCTAGATGGGGGGCGATCAATTCACAAATGGTGTCCAGGGCACAGCTGGGAGTGAAGGGGGGGTCGATAGCAGGCGGCAACAGTAAGAGACTTATTTCTGGAGAGGTTAATTTTTAAAATTAGAAGTTCAAACTGTTTGGGTATAGACCTAGAAGGTATGACAGAACTTTGCAGGCTCTCTCTGCAGTAGATTGCAACTCCTCCCCCTTTGGCAGTTCTATCTTGACGGAAAATGTTTGACATCACTGTGATGATCAATTTGAAGAAAGAAGTTCAACAACAGATCAAAACAGTGGAAAACATGGTCATTGTGGATCTTGTTTCAAAGCTAAACAACAAAATGGACAGCACTTTCTAAGGTGAAGATTAATTAAAAGCATTTAAGATGTTGCATGTAGATCACGATACGCATATTAGAGCTTACAGTATATGCATAGGCCTGAGCCCAAGCCTGAAAAAAAGCCATTAAAATAGTGGTTAATAACCTACACAGCATATTACGCACGGCAGAAACACACTTTGCTACATCATTATTCTAGCCTATACTCCAAAATTAAATAGTTTTTTTCCCCTCTTCATAATTAATAGGCTAACATTTAGCTACAGAATCTCTCACCACTGTGCGTTTCCCTCTCCTCCTCGCTCGCCTTCATTCCTTTCTCGAGAGCACAGAGGGGCTGTCAACTGTTTAATCAAATACATTTCGTTGTGAAAATATGTTATGATCAAATGTTCCCGCACAGATTACACTAGGTTTCCCATATTAAAGACTGGGTAGCTTCAAGAACAGGGTTGGGGAGCCCATGGCATACAGAGTTTGGGCAGAATATCACCTGTCGCGCAGTGAGAGGCTGCTCCGCAAACAGTGGTTGATGCGTGGAGTGAAGTAAGTGTTCTGATAAGTCCAGACATTTCTATATGCGACCCAGTGAAAGCAGAGTTCTGATGGTGGCCACTATAAAGAGGATCCCAGCTGCTACTACAATTATTTCTCAGCTATTAATATGAAGCACATTTCTCCGATGCAGAACCAGAGTAGCCTACCTGGCATGCTTGATAAAGGAACCGCAGGAGCCTCCATTCGCTATTGGGAGTGCAAATGGATGACAGGTCTTTTTTCCCCTGCCCGTTTGATAAAATGGGCCATTCTAAATCGAAATGACTAATATTTTTCAAGCCAACATTAAATTGAGAAAAGTCTGATGGGTGAGAATATGATCACTTCATGAGAGAACAGCGTGTGCCGCCTGAGGCAAGGAACAGAGCGCATCACACAGCGCATTTCTGGCTTGATTTCTAAGACATTCTAAGGTTATTCTCTCTAAATCTGGCGTATAGGACCCGCCTCAAATGATCACTTTTATGCTCAACATAGCCACTTCATATGTGCCCTCGTTCAGGGAGGAGAAAAACATCCTTTCTATTTTATTCAGCTAAGCTCAATTATATTCTTCTTCCTATAAAATCATATGATATAAAATAATGGCATGGGATTTATCAGCACATCTTGTCTGCTAAATAAACTAGCATACAGCTTCGGCTGCCATTGGCATGGCACATAGCCAGATAACATACAGGCCGACTCAGAAGATGGCTCTCCAGTTGGCCGACTCCAGTTTCAACTGTTCTGCCTTATTATTATTATTCGACCATGCTGGTCATGTATGAACATCTTGGCCATGTTCTGTTATAATCTCCACCCGGCACAGCCAGAAGAGGACTGGCCACCCCACATATGCTCTCTCTAATTCTCTCTTTCTTTCGCTCTCTCGGAGGACCTGAGCCATAGGACCATGACCCAGGACTACCTGACATGATGACTCCTTGCTGTCCCCAGTCCACCTGACCGTGCTGCTGCTCCAGTTTCAACTGTTCTGCCTTATTATTATTCGACCATGCTGGTCATTTATGAACATTTGAACATCTTGGCCATGTTCTGTTATAATCTACACCCGGCACAGCCAGAAGAGGACTGGCCACCCCACATAGCCTGGTTCCTCTCTAGGTTTCTTCCTAGGTTTTGGCCTTTCTAGGGAGTTTTTCCTAGCCACCGTGCTTCTACACCTGCATTGCTTGCTGTTTGTGGTTTTAGGCTGTGTTTCTGTACAGCACTTTGAGATATCAGCTGATGTACGAAGGGCTATATAAATACATTTGATTTGATGATATTCTGTTCTTCTGAAATACATTTTCTCCATATCATAATGTTTCATTAGACTTGCCTAAAACAAATAATGGATTCATTGTGATGGTATATATTAAATGGATTCAGACTTTAAAAAAATATATATTTCAAAGGTGTTCATCAGCGACTTGTATGTGTGGAGGCCTGGAGATGCTGAAAATGTTTACGTTCATTTACCGAGAGACAGGCAGTAACATGAGTTACCGGCTGATAAAATGTCATCAACGCCACAGCCCTATGTATGAGGGGTCTGTCTGTTTGTGTTGATGTGGTCTGTGTTTACTGTACGTTTTCACAGCGTACCTTGGCTCATGGTCTGCAGCTTAGAGGTGGAGCAGTTAGGCAGGGCCTTCCACAGGTAGAGCACCTCGATCACAGCCAGGATACACAGCTCTCTGGATGGGGCGTGTTTGCTGAGCCTCTCCGCCTGCACACACACAGGCGCACGTTTACCAATTACTCGCTACCCAATCAACTGCCAATTTTCCTCCATACAATGACTACAGATCACCTTGAAACTGTGTGACTCGCAAAAGGATTTCTCCTCACTGGAAGTAATGGTTCACCTGGATATCTATAGAAGTCTGCTGTTGCCAGCCCCACGCTCACCCTCTGCATAGAGAACTGTTCTATCTGATTGTTGTTCCGTTTCAAAAGCTTGTGTACGTCCTTGAAGACAGCGGCCGCTCCCTCCAGATCTCCTGACGCTCCCTGGCACGCTATACCACAAACACAGAGCGATGTCCAGGCGTTAGAGTCTGCAGGGTATCTCAACAGCAACATATAACCGTTATCAGAGGATGTAAGCCATTATTGCTAATAGTTCAGAAGCTTTTCATTCAGGTGAGTTAGCGTTCCCAGTTACGGAACTTATTTTACTTTTGAAGAAAAAAACAATAGGGCGTTCTTCTAACCCCGCCTCGAATTCCATTACTTCTAACCTCTGCCCTCTCACCTCCAGTTAGGTAGGTGTAGTAACACTGGGACCAGCGTGACTCGGTCGCCAGACGCTGAAAGGCCTTGTAGGCATCACCGCACTTCAGCTCCATCATACTGCACCAGCCTGAGAGCAGAGAGAATGAAGTGTCACTCAGGAACAACAAGGTAATGGTGTTATATACGTTAAGAGTTGAGGTAGAAGTGAGGAAGTACCTATTTCATACAAACAAACATGCTGGATCTCCCTCTGGTCTGTAGCCAGCTCTAAGGCATTTTGGAAGGACGTCACTGCACTGTTGATCTGGCACTGGATGAGTTGAGGAGAGGGGAAGATTAGGACAAGGAACACACTACAGCCACAGTTGTAGACACAGGTTTCCTTGTGGTATCTGTCTACTTCTGTCTAGGTTGTGTCAAGTAGTGTACACTGCAGCACAAGAAAATAGGTGTTATTATTGGCGACATTTAGGTTGAACTAATTCATATAAATTGTGTTTTAAATGTTTTTCTCTCTACTGAACATGGCCCAGGCCCTTACCTCCAGACGCTGCACCCTGCCCTTGAAGAATATGAAGAGGGAGGAGTTAGGGTATACGGGCTCCTTTCTCTGGAGGATAGCCTTCGCCTCCATCAGACCGGCCTGTGTGTCTGAGCCGTCCAGGGTAAAGAAGGGTTGCACTACCGTATGGTACCACAAGAGGGCCAACCTGCCACAGGGGGAGAGAAACCACTGTTATTGACAACAGTGAGAGGAATACCGGTGAACGTCAGCGTTCAGAGAGTCAGTCGAGAAACCAAGACATATCACAGCGGTCGGTAAACATATGACTGCTGCTACCACACTCAGCAGAGACGTCAGCTGAAAACAAAATCCATCAATATTCTGCAGAATAAACCGTCACATGCAGCTTAGATGTGGAAGCAACAGCACTTGAAAGTTCAAGACAAATTTCCCTTCAGGCACAAAAAAGTTAATTTTAGCTTAAAATGTTAAACATGTGTCTTCCTAAAATAAATACAATCTTTGTTCTCTGCCAAGGCATTGAAGTTCAACCAGGACAGGGGCCTCAGCCAGCTTCTCTCTATTATTAAAGCAGATCATCTTGGCCCCTGGCAGAGTGGCAGAGAGCTAATGGGTTTCAGGTCTGGTGAAGGCTCTGGTTTTATCCCAAATGACAACCTATTACCTATATAGTGTACAACTTGGGCCCTGCGGGTCCTGGTCAAATGCATTGCACTACGGAAGGAATAGGGTGCCATGTGGGACACACCCTGTGTCTTCTGCCTCCTGTTGTGGATGTGTGGGCAGAATCAAATAGCAGAGACTTTCTAATCAGTATGGTGGTGACAGTAATAAATAAGCTGTTCAATATGAATCACTGATATTCCCGAGTGGTGCAGCGGTCTAAGGCACTGCATCTCAGTGCTAGAGGCGTCACTACAGGTCCTGGTTCGATTCCAGGTTGTATCACAACCGGCCGCGATTGGGAGTCCCATAGGGCGGAACACAATTGGCCCAGCGTCGTCCGGGTTAGGGTTTGGCAGTAGGCAGTCATCGTAAATAAGAATTTGTTCTTAACCAACATGCCTAGTTAAATAAATATTCAGAGCCAGCTAAGCTGCATCCTGCTCTCAGGCTTGCTGGTTCTTTTCTCTTCCCAAATAATCACACTACTCTGTCTAGTCCATGTATAAGGCTACATTACGTAGGATTATTACATATATTTTCTATCACTAAATACATGGTCACCATGTCCATATGAAATTGAATGAGATAAATTATTACACCGCAATGACCCCAAACACAGTTCAAGTCAATAAAGTAAAATAAACCAACACGAGACAAAAAAAAAAAGACACCCCATGGTCGGTAGTGGTACACCTACTCACGTAGCTAAGGGGGCCTTCATGTCCTTACTTTCACTGGCATACGCAAGGGCGGACAGCCCCTGGTGACGGTCGCCGGGGAAACCCAGAAGGTTGACGATCTTCAGCAGGTGCGGCGGTATCATGGAGATGCACAGGTGGAACAGGCCATAGCCAAAACTGACCGAGCCCTTAAGCCGGGCTAGGGCCTCCGGGCTCACCCCATTGGTCCTCTGGGTTGGGAGCTTGGTCGCGCCGTGGTTGGCCTGGTCAGTGGATGGAGAGGGAGACACCTGCTGGTCGGAGGACCTCCTCTTGCTGCAATCCTGCAGCTGGCTGATGTCGCTGTAACATTTGTTGTACATCTTCCAGGCTTTGCGGAGGATCCAGCCTCCTCTGATGTATGCTGGGTGGGTTTGGGAGAGGGGAAGTCCATGAGATATGATTAACATCAAGCAGCGGGATGTTAGAGTAATGAGAGACATGGTCTAGATACCAAGGCCCATTACAGCAAATCACTTATTGAGCATGCATTATAATCAGCACGCAAGATATTGAAACAGACCTACGATCTTCTTAACCGTACCAGTGAGTAGCCACAACACAGTGCAGTCATTGTCTAGTAGTAGCAGCACAGCCGATCCGTCAGTCAGCTATAAGCCTACACGCAGGTCAAGGTCGAAGTGATGAGGCGTCTCACCTGACAGTTCCTGTTTGATGAAGGAGAGGACAGCGAGGTACACCTGGCAGTCTGCCACAAGGATCTGTCTCTGGAGGCGGTCTACTATAGCCACCCCTGACCTCTGGGGGTCCTGGATGAAGGCCAAACACAGAGCACGGTGATGTCAACGTCTAAATTATAGAGCAAGGCCAAACACACATCTGTAGCAAGGCCAAACACACATCTGTAGCAAGGCCAAACACACATCTGTAGCAAGGCCAAACACACATCTGTAGCAAGGCCAAACACACATCTGTAGCAAGGCCAAACATACATCTGTAGCAAGGCCAAACATACATCTGTAGCAAGGCCAAACATACATCTGTAGCAAGGCCAAACATACATCTGTAGCAAGGCCAAACATACATCTGTAGCAAGGCCAAACACAGCACCGCGAGAGAAGATGACGTCAACTTGACATTGGCAGACCGCAAGACAAGTCAGGCGTGTGTGGATAGATGAGATGCATGAGATGTATCATACAGGTATGAGCTTCTCCGAGGTTAATTAGGTGTGCGTGAACACATCGTCTTTTCACTTACACTCCTCCTGATCTTGTTTTTGATCGTCTCGATGACCCCGGCATTGTCTCGCTCACAAAGTCTCTCCGTGGCTCTGAGGTCATCAAAGGCTGTCTGCATCTTCTCCTCCTCAAACGTCATCATGGCATTCTACACAAACAGGCAGATTCATACAGTGCCAGTCAGGGCATTGCTCTCAACCTAGACAGTATGGTAGTCTTGGCGTAATGCCTTAACATGTACCAACACTATTGTTTTAAAGTAGGCTAAACAATTATCCTGTCAGCAACAGTACATTTTTTCACCCCTTAGGTACCTGAAACTTATATTACCACAGGTAAGAAACTACACGGTAAACAACATTAATTAATTTCTACGTTGGGCTCCTGTTGCAGTTGTAAATCAAATAATTACACGTATGAACACTAAACATGTTTTACATTTCATCTTATTTTAGAGGAAATAGTGAAACGTGCAAGAATGCCAATATATTTATAAAAAGCACAGCTGGCCAATCAACTATTCATTCTGGATTTACCAGACTAACATTTCTAACATCTGCCGTGATCATTTCCAAAGACGTGCACAAATAGTTTATTCCCTGTCAGTATTCAAACCCACCGTGAGCCAATTATATCAGGTTGGTGAATCACCCGCCAGCAGCGTGTGATGCACAGCCAGATTAGTGCTGAGGATATCCCGGGTGTGCTATTATTTGTGTGACCTTCAATTCATTCAGTCAATCTGCACCGCAAATGCACTATGACAAGGTCTATGTATGAAATAGAGATGTACTGTGAAAATCAAACTATTGAACTAAAAAAGGTTGTCATTCAACACAACGAACAACACAACAGACTGTAATACAGACCTCTTCCTGTTCTTCACTCCAATAGAATCCAATTGTCTGCATTGCAGAGTATCAAATGAGAATATCAGTGGAATTTGGGGGACGTACAGTAATTCAGTAAGAAGTTGACCTCCTCTGACCTCTCCACCCCTACTCACCAGGAAGCTGACAAAACTGGCTCCGAAACTCATCAGTGGACTGTGGGTCCTAGAAGAGAGAGGGAGACAGAGAGATGGTTGCAGTAAGGCTAAAATGGGTTGGTTTCTTAAGAGAGACAGCCAGGACAGGTGAAGATGGGTGAGAGCTGTAGAGTTGTTCCAAGTCAAACTTCGATATCCTCCAGCAATACCACCTGGATCTCTTCATTGTGCAGAGCGTCTGAAGACGGCGCTCAAAAAGGCGGCAGAGTCGGGCTAAAGTAATTACTTCAAATGTGATTCGTAAGACGGCTCCATGAGAACGTTTAATAGTCATCGCATTCATGCCTCAAAGTCTGGATGGTTATTCACTTCCAAGAATGTAGAAGCCGAAATCCTAAACATTTCATTCAAGATGACAGTATAGAATTATTGGAGGATGAAGGTGTCAACATTCAGTTCCCTTCATCTCTTATGACAGCTCAGAGCTCAACATAATTAGTGGGAGAGGTGACATTTGGGGTATCAGAAGGAGACAACGCTGTGTGTGTGTGTGTTTGAGGATCTAACTAAGCCGGTTGCGTTTACTCTGTATTTTTCACTTTCAAGTCCCAAAAATGGCCTGCTCCAAATTATTCAGAATTCAGAAGAATTCAAATGTATTTGGTTAGAGGCAGGTGATAGTAAATTACCAAGTCATTTCTCTCACCTGTGGAAGTAGAAGGTGCCTACAGAGTAAAAATAGTCATTCAACCAGTTTTGAAAAGAGAACATTTTAGGCCCAAAAGACTCGTTAACAGCTTCTACCCCCAAGCCATAAGACTGCTGAACAATTCATTAAAATGGCCACCCAGACTATCTGCATTGACACCCTCTCTTTTGTTTTACACTGCTGCTACTCGTTAAGACTAGAGCCCTTGTTGTTTTCCACATTTTGTTTCATTAAAGCCTTATTCTAAAATGGATTAAATTAATGTTTTTCCTCATCAATCTACACACAATACCCCATAATGACAAAGTGAAAACAGGTTTAGACATTTTTGAAAATGTATTAAAAAACACAAGTATTCAGACTCGAAATTGAGCTCAGGTGATTCCATTGATCATCCTTGAGATGTTTCTACAACTTCTTCACCTGTGGTAAATTCAATTGATTGGACATGATTTGGAAAAGCACAC
Source organism: Oncorhynchus mykiss (assembly GCF_057628025.1). NCBI lineage: Eukaryota > Metazoa > Chordata > Actinopteri > Salmoniformes > Salmonidae > Oncorhynchus > Oncorhynchus mykiss. Next base: position 18,039,514 of record NC_143049.1, read on the forward strand.
ACCTGTCTATATAAGGTCCACAGTTGACAGTGAATGTCAGAGCAAAAACAAAGCCATGAAGATGAAGGAATTGTCTGTAGAGCTCCGGGACAGGATTGTGTCGAGGCACATATCTGGGAAAGGGTACCAAAAAATGTCTGCAGCATTGAAGGTCCCCAAGAAAACAGTGGTCTCCAACTTTGGAAGAATTTGGAACCACCAAGACTCTTCCTAGAGCTGGCTGCCGGCAAAACTGAGCAATCGGGGGAGAAGGGCCTTGGTCAGGTAGGTGACTGAGAAACCGAAGGTCACTCTGACAGAGTTCCAGAGTTCCTCTGTGGAGACAGGAGAAGGACAAAAATTGCTGCAGCACTCCACCAATCAGGCCTTTATGTAAAGGCAGTAAAAGGCACATGACAGCCCGCTTGGAATTTGCCAAAAGGCACCTAAAGGACTCTCAGACACTGAGAAAAAAGATTCTCTGTTCTAATGAAACCAAGATTTAACTCTTTGGCCTGAATGCCAAGTGTCACGTTTGGAGGAAACCTGGTACTGTCCCTAGGGTGAAGCATGGTGGCGGCAGCAGCATGCTGTGGTGATGTTTTTCAGTGGCAGGGACTGAGAGACAAGTCAGGATCAAGGGAAAGATCATCGGAGCAAAGTACAGACAGATACTTGATCAAGTCCTGAGCACTCTGGTGCAGGTTCTCAGACTGGGGTGATGGTTCACCTTCCAACAGGACAACGACCCTAAGCACACAGCCAAGACAATGCAAGAGTGGCTTCGGGACAAGTCTGAATGTCCTTGAGTGGCCCAGCCAGAGCCGGAACTTGAACCCGATCGAACATCTCTGGAGAGACCTGAAAATCGCTGTGCAGCGAAGCTCCCCATCCAACCTGACAGAGCTTGAGATGATCTGCAGAGAAGAATGAGAGAGACTCTCTAAATACAGGTGTGCCAAGCTTGTAGCGTCATACCCAAGAAGACTCGAGGCTGTAATCACTACCAAAGGTGCTTCAAGAAAGTACTGAGTAAAAGGGTCGGAATAATTATGTAAATGTGATATTTCAGCTTTTTATTTTTAATACATTTGCAAAATGTCTAAAAATAGTTTTTGCATCGTCACCGTATTGTGCGTAGATTGACGCAGATTTGTTTTTAATCCATTTTAGAATAAGGCTGTAACGTAGCAAAATGTGGAAAAAGTCAAGGGGTCTGAATACTTTACACATGCACTGTACAAATGACCTCAACTAACCTGGTATCAGTACCCCCAGTATTTAGCCTCATTATTGTTATTTTATTGTGTTAGTTTATTTAGTAAATATTTTCTTAAAACTGCATTGTTGATTAAGGGCTTGTAAAGTAAGCATTTCACCTGTTGTATTCGGCCCATGTGACAAATAACATTGGATTTGATTGTACTCCATTAGAAAGCGCCAGTAGCCTGGAAACCCAACATTTCATTTACAGTGGCTACAGAAAGTACTCAGACCCATTGACTTTTTCCACATTTTGTTGTGTTACAGCCTGAATTTAAAATGGATTCAAATGAGATGTTTTTGGCCCTGGCCTCCATACAATACAAGAGAGATCTGTAGCTAGTTAGCTGCAGGGAGAAACAAAGCAGTGTATTAAACAGCTTTATAGAGCCAGTGAGCAGGGAAAGAGGTGTCTACAAACTATGACACAGTTGTGGAAGAGAGCGAAAGAGCTTGCAGGGGTGACGGCAAAATTCTGCTTTCGGCTGTGTAATGGCTGACTTTCACACATTAGAGTTATGACCACGATATGACATTAGATGTACATATTCCCTCAGTGGCACTCTCCTCCTGATCTGGTTCAGCTAAGGATACATAGCAATAAAAATGTGGAGGAGTTTAAAGTGACTAAAATGTGACAGAAGTCTCACCTGTTTTGAGGCCCACATTTTCAGCAAAAATAAACATTAAACTAATAATAAACGAACGGACAGACAGAAACTCAGTTTTTCACAATTCCTGACTTTTAATCCCAGTAAAACTTCCCTGTTTTATGTCAGTTAGGATCACCACCTTATTTTAAGAATGTGAAATGCCAGAATAATAGTAGAGAGAATAATTTATTTCAGCTTTTATTTCTTTCATCACATTCCCAGTGCGTCAGAAGTTTACATACACTCAATTAGTATTTGGTAGCATTGCCTTTAAAATTGTTTAACTTGGGTTTCCGGTAGCCTTCCACAAGCTTCCCACAATAAATTGGGTGAATTTAGCTCTGTCAGGAGGAATGGGCCGGTGTAACTGAGTCAGGATTGTAAGGCCTCCGTGCTCGCACATGCTTTTTCAGTTCTGCGTATAAAATGTTCTATAGGATTGAGGTCAGGGCTTTGTGATGGCCACTCCAATACCTTGACTTTGTTGTCCTTAAGCTATTTTGCCACAACTGTGGAAGTATGCTTGGGGTCATTGTCCATTTGGAAGACCCATTTGTGACCAAGCTTTAACTTCCTGACTGATGTCTTGAGATGTTGCTTCAATATATCCACAGGATTTTCCTTCTCATGATGCCATCTATTTTGTGAAGTGCACCAGTCCCTCCTGCAGCAAAGCACCCCTGTGCTTCATGGTTGGGATGGTGTTCTTCGGCTTGCAAGCCTCCCCCTTTTTCCTCCAAACATAACGATGGTCATTATGGCCAAACAGTTCTATTTTTGTTTCATCAGACCAGAGGACATTTCTCCAAAAAGTATGATCTTTGTCCACATGTGCAGTTGCAACCTGTGGTTTGGCTTTTGTATGGTGGTTTTGGAGCAGTGGCTTCTTCCTTGCTGTGCGGACTTTCAGGTTATGTCGATATAGATACTTTTGTACCCGTTTCCTCCAGCATCTTCACAAGATCCTTTGCTGTTGTTCTAGGATTGATTTGCACTTTTCGCACTAAAGTACATTCATCTCTAGGAGACAGAACGCGTCTCCTTCCTGAGCGGTATGACGGCTGTGTGTTCCCATGGTGTTTAAACTTGCGTACTATTGTTTGTACAGATGAATGTGGTACCTTCAGGCGTTTGGAAAATAGCTCCCAAGGATGAACCAGACTTGTGGAGGTCTACAATTGTTTTCTGATGTTTTGGCTGATTTATTTTGATTTTCCCATGATCTCAAGCAATGAGGCACTGCGTTTGAAGGTAGGCCTTGAAATACATCCACATGTACACCTCCAATTGACTCAAATTATGTCAATTAGCCTATCAGAAGCTTCTAAAACCATGACATTTTCTGGAATTTTCCAAGCTGTTTAAAGGCAAAGTCAACTTAGTGTATGTAAACTTCTGACTCACTGGAATTGTGATACAGTGAATTATAAGTGAAATAATCTGCCTGTAAACAATTGTTGGGAAAAACTACGTATCATGCACAAAGTAGAAGTCCTAACTGACTTGCCAAAACTATAGTTTGTTAACAGGAAATTTGTGGAGTGGTTGAAAAGGCCCTTTCTGGGAACCGTTTGTCACCATTACAGTGCAATTAATGTATTGTTTAGTGTTGTGTAGTGGCTTTGCTGGCATGCATCCCACATTTTGTTTTTTTGCCCCACCAAGATTTACATGCTAAAATCACCACTGAATCACATTGACAGTATCCCTTCTGATTTAAACATAACTTTACATACATGTTTGCCCATGGAAGAAGTGGTCAGAAAGTTACATTTTGGACCTGAATGCCAAAACCCTTAGTTGGACCATGTTGTATACACCACCATACCATGAGATATCCATGTCATCACTGGAAAAGGAAAAGGTTGAGTTTTATATCATTTCAAAGCTTACAAACAATGTTGTCAATCTATTTCATTATTTATTTAAAAATATATTTTTAAACCTTTAATGTCAATTAACTAAATTATACACACTTTTTTTCTCTCTTCATATTCACATATGTTGCAGCTTTGACTATAATTCAGTTGTTCCAACTTCTTATAGTCCCGTACCCCTTCAAACATTCAACCTCCAGCTGCTTACCCCCTCTAGCACCAGGGTCAGCGCACTCTAAAATTTGTTTTTTTGCCATCATTGTAAGCCTGCCACACACACACACACACACACACAATACGATACATTCATTCTTATGTTTTATAAATGTGAGTTGTCACAACCCGTCTCGTGGGAAGTGACAAAGAGCTCTTATAGGACCAGGGCACAAAAAATAATAATCAATCATTTTAATGTTTATTAACCATCTTACATATAAAATCTTATTTTTCATCAAAAAGTGTGAATAACACACCACAGGTTAATGAGAAGAGTATGCTTGAAAGGATGCACATAACTCTGCAATGTTGGGTTGTATTAGAGAGTCTCAGTATTAAATCATTTCCACACACAGTCTGTGCCTGTATTTAGTTATCATGCTAGTGAGGGCCAAGAATCCACTCTCACATAGGTACGTGGTTGCAAAGGGAATCAGTTTCTTAACAGTGCGATTTGCCAAGGCAGGATACTCTAAGCGCAGCCAAATCCATAAATCTGGCAGTGGCTTCTGATTTTTTAAATGTTTTATTCACAGAACCGCTTGTTGCAATTTCGCTGAGACTCTCTTGTTCAGATATCAGTAAGTGGACTGGAGGCAGGGCATGAAAGGGATAACATATCCAGTTGTTTGTGTCATCCGTTTTGGGAAAGTACCCGTGTAATTGCGCCCCCAGCTCACTCAGGTGCTTCGCCATATCACATTTGACATTGTCTGTAAGCCTGAGTTCATTTGCACACAAAAAATCATACAATGATGGAAAGACCTGTGTGTTGTCCTTGTTAATGCAGACAGAGATGAGCTCCAACTTCATCATAGCCTCTATTTTGTCCCTCACGTTGAATATAGTTGCGGAGAGTCCCTGTAATCCTAGATTCAGATCATTCAGGCGAGAAAAAACATCACCCAGACAGGCCAGTCGTGTGATAAACTCGTCATCATGCAAAGCGGTCAGGCAAGTAAAAATTATGGTCAGTAAAGAAACTTTAAGCTCATCTCTCAATTTAAAAAAACAACATGTCAATACTTTGCCCCTTGATAACCAGCACACTGCTGTATGTTGTAAAAGCGTTTCATTAAATAATGCAGAAAATACACAAGAGTTCAGGGGCCTTGTTTTAACAAAGTTACCCATTTTCACTGTAGTGTCCAACACGTCTTTCAAGCTGTCAGGCATTCCCTTGGCAGCAAGGGTCTCTCGTGGATGCTGCAGTGTACCCAAGTGGCATTGGGAGCAACTGCTTGCACGCGCGTTACCACTCCACTATGTCTCGCTGTCATGGCTTTTAAGCCATCAGTACAGATACCAACATGAGCAGCAGCTACGTTTGGCTACATACGGACCATTAGTGGAATTCCTGCGAGAGAGTAACGGTTAATGTGATTGGACGTTAATTATTTGACTAGGCTATCTGTATTTGACATTGTGTTGTTATTTCACAAGATGGTTTAATTTTATTTTGGGCAGTGAAACGAGGCTACTCAGGCGAGAAAAAAACCTCACCCAAATGTATTGCTCCTTTGGAAAATATAAATAAACTGTTTGAAACTGTGATTTTTTTTTTTTTTTTTGACATGTTAATAATCACGTTTGTATTTGCCGTATCCCCGACGGCATTTACTTCCCCAGTTTGGGAATACATCTTCTGAGTTTTTTTTGTTGTTGCGCCAGCCACAGGTGGAGACAACATGCTTTTGAATACAGGGTGGTTGTCATTTCAAACATATAAATATACTTCATAGAATGAGGTCTTGAGGCCACTTCAATTGAGCTGGTACATCATTAAAATTGTAATATACATTTTTACTTCTAATTACTACCACAAAGAATTTCACCGGTTCACCTACAGTCGAAAGTCAACTTAAATGGTCATGTCTATTCTCTTATCTATATTTCAATAGGTTTCCCAAGGAGGATTGACAGTAAAATTTAAAACAGATATTCCCATTCAAGTCAACATTCTGTGCGGACCTTCAACCATCTTTGTGGTACCATTTGTTAGTTTACATTTCAATTGTAAACCCATTTTAGTACATTTATCAGCCAAAACATGACACCCATCCTGTATTCAATAGCATGTCTCAACTGATGGCGAACACAACAAAAAAATTATAGATGTAAAATAGGATTTAAAAACTACAACATATGCATATATGAAGAAAAAGAAAGTTAACGTCAATTATCTAAAAACGCGTAATGTGCTTTCTACTCCATACATTTTCCCTGACACCCAAAAGTACTCGTTACATGTTGATTGCTTAGCAGGACAATAAAATAGTCAAATTCACGCACTTATAAAGAGAACATGCCGGGTCATCCTACTGCCTCTGATCTGTCGGTCTCACTAAACACAAATGCTTCGTTTGTAAATCATGTCTGAGTATGTCCCTGGCTATCAGTAAATGTAAAAAAAAATGAATGATTGAAATGATTCACTTTTACTTTTGACACTGAAATTGTTTTAGCAATTTCATTTACTTTCGATACTTAATTACATTTCAAACGAAATACTTTCACTCAAGTAGTATTTTACTGTTCATTTTCTACTTTTTCCAGCAGTGCAAATTGGCCTACTAATCAGTTTCACGTGGCTTCCTCAATCTGAAAAAATAAACCAAGCCCGGAAATAAACTACACAGCCTAAATACTTATAGGATAACTCTTTGAATTCAAACCTTCCCCACATCAATTAACCAATGAAATAGTATTTTAAGTTAATTGTTTATGGCACAGCACCGTCTAACCTGTATTTTCTGAAAAGTTCATCGCTCTCCTTGAATCCGTTGTTGAGCAGCATGTTTATTCCTTTAAATGCCAACTCTGCATCGTCAATCTGTTCCGTCTCCTCTTGTTGTTGTGATGGTTCTGGGTCCGCCATCGATCACAACCCGTACGTTTAGTCTCAAGAACAGTTAACCAAGTTCCGAGGCAGCGCGCTTCGCCTTTCGAACCACAACACACCGGAGAAACGGAAGCGACAGCGGTAGTCTAGACTGGTCGAGAGGCGGTGCACCTCGTCTCGCTGCCGCTACAGTGGGCTTCTACAGTAGCTCACCGCCCACTTCGAACTACTGACACTATCGCATGGTCTTATCATAAATTATAGTTTAATTTGATCAAAGGTGCTTGAGGTAGCTCCAATAATATAATTGGTTTACATTGTTTTCTTCAGCGTTGTGTCTTGTCTTCCGCTCTGTGTTGGGGTGCGTTCCCAAATAATAGAGGAAATGGAAATGCGATGGTCTTCTTGCCGCCAGTGATTCATCCAATGAGCGTATAGTATGTTGAAAATAGTGTTGAGGCGCTAGATATTATCAAAGATTTCACATGTGAAAATGAAGCATATGTTTTTAATAAAATATTAGGGAGTGGGAAATATGCCCTAGTTTCTATATATCAACTACGTTGCAATGTCAAAATTAACAGACTAATATCCAAAAGATGCAACACTAATATTGCTTTTATACTGTAGGCCAGGGTTACCACTGGAGGTCCAGAGCCTGCTGGTTTTCTGTTCTACGTAATAATGCATTGCACACCCCTGGTGTCCCAGGTCTAATGCAGTCCCTGATTAGAGGGGAACAATGAAAAATGCAGTAGTACTGGCTTCAAGGTCCAGAGTTGAGTTGAGGGCTGCAGGCTATTGTATTCAACAGTTGCACATGAAAGATAAACACCAAGTTCAAAACAAAAACAAGCATTTACAACTGACAACAATAGGCAACAAAAAAACAGACGGACGGACAGATAGACAGACATGATTAACCCACTCACAAATGTTGAATGTTATCAGTGGTCAAAAGGCAGGAATGCATACATGTAAAGTAAATGATAGCTGATGTAACCGTCAAAAGTGAATACATCTGCAACAAAGTGTTTAATAATGGAAAAAGGTCATCAAGAATTATACAAAATTATATACAAAGCTTAGTCTGAGGTACAGTATATCTATACTGAACAAAAATATAAATGCAATGTAAAGTGTTGGTCCCATGTTTCTTGAGCTGAAATAAAAGATCCAAGGAATTTTCCATACACACAAAAAGCTTATTTCTCTAAAATATTGTGCACAAATTTGTACATCCCTGCATTTCTCCTTTGCCAAGATAATCCATCCACCTGACAGGTGGAGAAGCTGATTAAACAGCATGATCATTACACAGGTGCACCTTGTGCTGGGGACAATAAAAGGCCAGACTAAAATGTGCAGTTTTGCCCCACAACACAATGCCACAGATGTTTTAAGCTTTGAGGGAGCGTGCAATTGGCATGTTGACTGCAGGAATGTCCACCAGAACTGTTGCCAGATCATTTCATGTTAATTTCTCTACCAAAAGCCGCCTCCAACTTTGTTTTAAGAGAATTTGGCTGTACGTCCAACCGGCCTCACAACCGCAGACCCTGTGTAGCCACACCAGCCCAGGACCTCCACATCCGGCTTCTTCACCTGATACCAGCCGGACAGCCGATTAAAATATTTCTCTCAAATAAAGCCCTTTTGTTAGGAAAAACTCATTCTGATTGGCTGGGCCTGGCTTCCAAGTCAGTGGGCTTATGACCTCCCAGGCCCACCCATGGCTGTGCCCCTGCCCAATCATGTGAAATCAATAGACAGAGCCTAATTTGTTTATTTCAATTAACTGACAGATTCTCTTATATCAACTGTAAGTCAGTAAAATCATTAATTGTTGCATGTTGCGTTTATATTTTTGTTCAGTATACTTGTATGTGAGAAAACAGTCAATATATATTTTGTGTACATTTCTCTGTGGTCCCAGTTCAGTTGAATATAATTTGACGCCATTGAGAGAAAATGTCTCGCTTTTTACCAATAATTGACTACTCCGTATCCATATCGATGATTATAAATTATTCTGTTAACAGACAACATACACATAAATAAAAAATCCCAATGTAATTATAGTAGGCCCAAACATTTTATATGAGTTCATACATGTCGCTAGAGACACAGAATGGTAATTCAAATGGTAATACCAATGTAGAGTTAATTGCTGTGACTGATATTTTTGTTGTTAAACTGGTCAACATGGCATTTATTTTTTTCATGTGCATTTCATTTTTTTCATGTGCAGAGTTGCTTAGCCATGATGCAATACTGACCAAACAAACGCCACATCCACTCTAAAGAAAGTGTTTGTATACTATTTTTATTTAAAAAAAAAATGTAACCTTTATTTAAAAATTCTTATTTACAATGACAAGCCAAACTGGACAACGCTGGGCCAATTGTGCGCAGCCCTTTGGGACTCCCAATAACAGCCTGTAATCGAACCAGGGTCTACAGTGACGCCTCTAGCACTGAGATGCAGTTCCTTAGACCACTGCGCCACTTGGGAGCCATAGTGTGAAGGGGGATGAGGAAATACAAAGGAAGAGCATAATTGGGGAAAAACAGACATTTCTAACCCATGGTACAGCATTACAACATCATAATATATTCAATAACAAGATGGTAATAGTAAACACATTTATCACAAAATAAATATACTACACTACAGACTAGCCCCACCTCTCTTTATCTTCATTTTCCATACAGAGTAACATACAATTATGTCTGTGCCGCTTGTACGTCACAACATACATGCATGCAAGCGCAAGCACGCATACACAACGTGCAGTTTGCAAACAATTTGTTATTTTTGAACGACTCGTTTTACTGACTCAGGAATCATGATTCGTTTTTCTGAGTGACTGTTTCACTTTAGTCATTCGTTTGACCTGCTGGCCGCAAAGAGTCCTACAACAGGTTTAATGGATAGACCCTTTTTTTTCAATTTTCGCTTAAAATGACATACCCAAATCTAACTGCCTGTAACTCAGGCCCTGAAGCAAGGATATGTATATTCTTGGTACCATTTGAATGGAAACACTTTGAAGTTTGTGGAAATGTGAATTGAATGTAGGAGAATATAACACAATAGATCTGGTATAAGAAAATACAAATAAAAAAACAACCGTTTAAAAAAAATGATTCTACCACCATCTTTGAAATGCAACAGAAAGGTCCCAAATCTAGCCATCACTCTGGTTGTAATTCCGATGGTGTCCACAAGAGGGCAGCAGTGTATGTACAAAGTTTTAGACTAATAACTTGAAGTATGAGCAAGCTACGTTACATTTAGTGTGAAGCCACCCAGGTACATTTGGGCAAATCGTGGACGTTTACATTTATATTACATTTTTCTGCAGTAATATCGTCAAATCTGTATAATTGGACTTTGATTTAGTTTTTCCAGTATTAGTAGCCATATTGTAAGTTCACAATTGGCAAAACACCCAGTTTTCATAACTTCATAAGTCCCCATATTCTTGCAGTTTTTGTCCAAAAAGAAAAGGCTTGCTGTCGCACAAGGAGAGCAGCGAAATTGTTTAACAGATACAGGGTTGGCTCATTGGCTATCTAGCTAGCTTTGATTGACCCCGATTGGTGCTTATTTGACAAAGTTACAGTCAATCAAGAGAAGACCATCCGTGTCATCGCCATGGAGGCGTCGCTCTCTGACCACATTTGGTGTCCTATAGGATATAATATAGTGAAGTCTGGTTACGTTCTAGGACCTCTGAGGAATAAATACAAACTTAATTTATTTTATTTGAATTTACCCCCTTTTCTCCCCAATTTCGTGGTATCCAATTGTTAGTAGTTACTATCTTGTCTCATTGCTACAACTCCCGTACGGGCTTGGGAGACACGAAGGGCGCGCATCTAACCTGGAAGCCGGCTGCGACAGAGCCTGGGCGCCAACCCAGAGTCTCTAGTGGCACACTGCGATGCAGTGCCCTAGACCACTGTGCCACCCGGGAGGCGAACGTACGAATGTAATTTGACTGGTTGAAACAACGTTTAGGGTTACATTTTCACAGATTCCTATCTTTTCAAATTGAGCGAGTGGAAATACAAAATCAATCGTGCATGCTATATGGACCTTTTTAGGATATGAAAAATGACTTTATCTAACAAAACTACACTTCATGTTATCCCTGGGACCCTTGGGATGATAAATCAGAGCAAGATTTCAAATTGTAAGTACACATTTCACCTTCAGATGTGAATTTATCAAACCTATCGCGGTGAAAAGGTGTTTTGTTGTTAGGAGCTCTCCTCAAACAATAGCATGGCATTTGTTCGCAGTAATAGCTACTGTAAATTGGACAGTTATATTAATAATAATTTAAGCTTTCAGCCGATATAAGACACTTATATGTACCGACATTTGTTGTTTCTCTAAATGTGCGATCATGATACACGGCGATTTGATACATGATTTACAAATGTCCCGTTGATGGAACGCCTATACCTAAGAAGTACACAACCCTCCGGTTCAGCAACATGCTCCAACCACCAAGCACCAACTGTCTGTACTATGTGCCCGGAAAAAAAATGATAATTAGCAGAGAAGAAAAAGGTATGTTTAGAACTAATAATTGATCGCACGGTGCAAGAATTAATGCAATTAATAGGTTATTGAATATTATAAACTGGGTGGTTGAAACCCTGAATTCTGATTGGCTGACAGTCGTGGTATATCAGACCTTATACCACGGGTATGTCAAAACGTTTGTTTTTCCTGGTATAATTATGTTGGTAACCAGTTTATAATAGCAATAAGGCACCTTGGGGGTTTGTAGTATATGGCTAATATATCACGGCTAAGGGCTGTGTCCAGGCTTTGCATCTAGCCTAAGAACAGCCCTTAGCATTCTATATTGACCATATACCACACCCCCTCGGGCCGTATTGTTAATTATACAAGGGTGGGTCTAATCCAGAATGGTGGTTAAAGGTGCATTCCAGCCGGTGTCAATTGGAAAAAGGTAAGAAGAAACGAAGAGCAGTTACTGTAGTTTGCGGTCTTTCCAGCTTCAATTTGAAGTGATTGTGTTACTGTAGCTGTGTTGTTGGCTAGCTCCTCTGAACAACAGTGTCCTGACGAGTGAGCGCCTTTTCTATGCCAGGCGAAATAAATGTCACTACAAAACAGATTAAACAAATGCAAAAATGCAGCTACTTTGCTGTTATTCTGGCTCCACTATTTGACGTGACTGTAAGTTAGCCGTAGTTGGCTAGCTAGCAAGCAAGGGATAAGAACGTTGCCCGTCAGTATGGCAATGGAACATTTAGAAGGAATGACTGGGTCGCGACTCTGGCAACCAAACCAATAGAATGAACAACCAGCCGGATTGGGTGGCAACCCTAGATTTGTGTCCGGGCTATATCTTGTGGAAGGATGAAACAGTATGAATAAATAAATAAAAATTACGCATTTATGAAAATATGTCAATCGTTATTTGAATATGTTCGTAACCCGTTGTATAAAATTGATAATGCCCTCGAAGCCGGTGTTTGGAGGATTATCCATGCCTATGTAACAGTTTTTCAAGTACTGTGTGAATTTCACCAGGTTTATATATTAATATGTCATGTTGATTTGTTATTATGCATTCCTGCATCCTGGGAGTAGGGGAGTGTGTACTTACGTTTTGCCCTGCGTGCTCAAATCATTTTGATGCACTATGAGAGGTAGGCAGGCTTTTTCTGTCGCCTTCAGAAAAGTTTGATTCGTTTAAGCACAAAGTCATACAGTGTTTTGTTCATGAATAATGTTGTATATTTAGAGGTTACTCATAAGTGGATGGTATTGTTAAGATGTAATTGTTCTTTTTAGGATGATATTAACATTCTGAATTCAACATGTGGTTAATAGTGTAATGAAACAGCAGGGAGCAGGTCTCGAATCCTCGACCTTCGAGCCCGAGCTCCGGCGCGCTATCGACTGTGCGGCAAAAGCATGCTCGTGCGGCAGGGTCGATTTCCGCGCTTATAAACCCAGGGTCGTTACAATAGCTAGCTAAGGAATTAGCAGGCTATTGTATGTGTGAACGATGGCTAGCTCCTCAAATTATCCCAGTTCCTTGTATTGTGCATCTGCTGTAGAAAGAGGCGACGATTCGCAGACCGTATGTGCTCTACAAATGTTTTCTTTTATTATTTTATCTCTCTAGCTCTCAGTTTCGTATTGCTATCCTCGTGGGGACCAAAAAAATGATTCCCCTCCAAAATACTATTTTCCTTAGCCCCTAAATCTAGCCCTAACCCCAAACCCTAAAACTGTACCTAACTCCTAACCTTAATTAACCACTAACCCTAAATTTAATTATAACCCTAAACCTAACCCCTGAGCCTAAAATAGCATTTTTCCTCGTGGGGACTGTCAAAATGTCCCCCACTTGTCCAAATGGTCCTCGTTTTACTATCCTTGTGACACACATGCACGCATACACACACACTTCTCTCTCTCTCTCACACAGACACTCAACACTATCTCTCACACACATACATACACATTCTCTGTTTTTGGAACAGATTGCATGCAGCGGCTAGTGGAGAGTGGATGTGGTCCCAGGATGTGGTCATGGAGTAGATTCTACTCAGCCAGCTGGACACTCTCTGAGGTTGAGTGGCCCGAATACCCCAGAGAGCCTCTCGAAGGAGATCGGGTCCTCATTGATCTTCATGTTCTGGATGCAGCCCTCAAAGGACCCTGTGACTGGGAGGGATGGGTGCATGGACGTTTCTGCCCAAGGAAGAGACAGATACAGTACTGTATTCAAGAGGCATAATAATGATGGAGTCTACATTCAGTGTGACTTTGATTCATCCAGCATTCACTGTCCAATGGGATCTATAGGTTATTATTTGTGCAAAATACAAGGGGTACTCTATTACAATGGACTCCAGACCTGATAGGGTTTTAATGTATCTGTAAATTCATTGACCTCTCCTTCAATGTACCAACCTGGAATGCCGCCCACATAAAGTGGGTCTTTGGTCAGAGTGGGGGAGGAGGAAGGAGGTCCTATTTTGTGGTCGCCCTCAGTGTCCACATGCATCTCCACAACGTTGTTCCTCTTGATCACTGAGGCGAGAAACACACACACACATTCCCCATGTGCGTCACCAATTACGTATTAAAGACACTTCTTACTGTGTTTGTAGCTAGCTAGTTGGGTAGAGGCAAGTTATAACATATGTAGGACAGAGGCAAGTTATAAAATATGTAGGACAGAGGCAAGTTATAACATGTGTAGAACAGAGGCCAGTTATAACATGTGTAGGACAGAGGCAAGTTATAACATGTGTAGGACAGAGGCAAGTTATAACATGTGTAGGACAGAGGCAAGTTATAACATATGTAGGACAGAGGCCAGTATAACATATGTAGGACAGAGGCCAGTTATAACATGTGTAGGACAGAGGCAAGTTATAACATGTATGACAGAGGCCAGTTATAACATGTGTAGGACAGAGGCAAGTTATAACATGTGTAGGACAGAGGCAAGTTATAACATGTAGGACAGAGGCAAGTTATAACATATGTAGGACAGAGGCAAGTTATAACATGTGTAGGACAGAGGCAAGTTATAATATGTGTAGGAGAGAGGCAAGTTATAACATGTGTAGGACAGAGGCATGTTATAACAAAAGTGTACCTGCAACTCTGTGGAACATTCCATCACACAAGGGCTGCTTGGGCCGAACGGAAACACTGAATTCACCAGCTCCGTTGTTCACACGTGCCACCACCTTGAAAAACACATGCGCATCACAACACTGCACAACAGACGAGTCTGCAAGGAAATTCAGCCTAAAATCAGCCTCAACTGGAATCATGTTTTAAATGTCAAATCTAGCAACCATGCACTAGAGAAACACTATTACTAGGGCTGTGACAGGCCCAGTCTTATCAGCCCAGTGCAGGACAGGCTCACCTCTCCTCTGTGCATGTAGAGGCTGAGGTGGTGTCCAGTGTTGGGCCCACGGCGAGTCCTGCTGGAGTCCCCCACATGGAGCAGAACACCAGTCAGACTCCTGGGACGGATGTCAAACACCACCTCAAAGCTGGAGCCCACCACAAAGGAATCATCTGGAACAAACATCATTATCATCATCAGCCTCATCATTGTTGTGATTGGTAATATGGTTCATGATGAAGATGATGATGACAATCTCAATATTTAACTTTCTACTCACTAATAATGACATATGCCCCTCTCCCTGAGAAGTAGGCCCCACTCTGTGTCTGTCCTTCAAAGCAGGGGCCAGCACCATGATTGGTGGTTGGCTCTGGCATGGGAGTGCCATTCATCTTGAAGTTACGCACACAGCCAATCACACTTTGCTTTGGGAGGAGCTTCCACTGAAAGTAAAGAGAAAACACAATACAATTTTGGGGTGTGAGTGTATGCTGTACTGTATGTGTGTTTGCGTGTGTGTGTGTTCGTGTGTTGCTTACCTTAAGTTCTGTGTTCAAGGAATCAGGAGCACTTCCCAGGTAAAGAGGACAGATCAGTTCCATGGACGTGGCCTCATCACTGGTCAGCTGTCCAGCCTGAGCCCTAATACCGTTCACTACCAAACGGAACCTCTTCTTTTCTAGGCTGAATATTACCTGCAGAGGATGAGGTCACCTAAGATGACTGTTTTTTTGATGGGCATGGTGAAAATGTTGACCCTGGGACACCAGAGACTTGGTGCAACCATGCGTCACTGAATGTAGTGACACAGTGATTTGGTACATTTCCAAAGAAACATTTTCAAAATCCCCAACATTGATCAACTACTACCATAGTTTGTGAATAATATGTGAAACAACATCACAGATTATAGATTTTTCTTAGATCTTAACCCACTGACCGAGTGCCATCTTCCATCGTTGTACTTCTCCCTGTTGAAGATCTCCTTCCCCTTGCCTACTGACAGCCTGATCCTGCCCTTGGACAGGTAGAGAGCCATGTGAGAGCTCCCCCCTCTGGTGGCTGCATAGAACAGCAGGCCCTCAGCAGATTTGGTCCTAACGTCCAGGGAGAAATGAGGTCTAGTGGAGAGACACAGGAGTCAGGCCAGGGAGAGAAAGAAAGAGTGTGTGTGTGTGTCTGTCTGTGTCTACTCACCTGGGCTGGAGCACCTGGGGAGTGAGGCTGTAGCTCAGGCTACTCACAGTGCCCCCAATGTGGTAGGCATGTTTGTCTAGAACAGAGTGTGCACACACAGAGAGACTGTCCTCTGACATCTCCATACCACCACCCTATACAACACACACAGGCACAGAGACACAGGAACTCAATATTAGAGAAAATGGCTTAAATACATGGGATTTATGGAAATAGTTTTCCGATCTCCAACAAGGCACTCTGGAAGGATTTGCCTCAGTCAATAGAAAAGTGGTTCTGAAATGCAAAGACAAAGGTTGGAGGATAAAGAGCTATGGTAAATATGACACTGTGTTTGATGATTAAAGCTCAAGTCAATCATGCAGCAAACTGAACAAGGTCTCGTCTCAGTGTTCAATAGTAAACATGTATGAGCCCATTCTCATTCCTCAGTCCTTTTGGTTATCAATTGTAAGCCTCTGGGAGTTACAAACTGAGAAAGATGACTCCCATTTTGGGTTCGGCAGGCCACTGCGAGCCGCCAGAACAGCTTCAATGCACCTTGGTATAGATTATACAAGTGTCTGGAACTCTATTGGAGGGATGCGACACCATTTTTCAAAAAGTGTTCTGTTGATGGTGGTGGAAAACGCTGTCTCGGGCGCCGCTCCAGAATCTCCCATAAGTGTTCATTTGGGTTGAGATCTGGTGACTGAGACACACACACACAGACGCATACACACACACATATCTTTTAAACCCCCTATTCTCCTTTGAGACCCCTCTTTCAAAGTCACTGAGATCTCTTCTTCTAGCCATGGTAGCCAAAATAATGGTCAACTGGTCATTTTCATACATTACCCCAAGCCAAACTTTTTCAGCGGGGACCCCATTTGTCCACAAGAATTTCTCGCGACCCCACCCCAAACCTAATCATGATGCAACCTTAAAATCTGTACGTTTCTGTACTCTTCATTGTTTGTTAAAAATAATAATAACAATAAGGAAAATTTGGCGACTCCACTACAGTTCCCGGACCCAGACATGAAATACCATGATGGGATGTTAATTGCCTAACTCAGAACCCACAGCTGTGTGGAAGCACCTGCTTTCAATGTACTTTGTATCCCGCAATTCAAATAGTTCCTTTATTTTGGAAGTTACCTGTATGTTTCCACGTTCAAGTGCCTATTTCATAATACTCTCTCTTTCCTCCACAAACATGCCATGCTAATACCAGTTCTGTCTAATGAGGCATGATATGTCTTTAATGTTGTTTGTTTGTTTCAGTTTAGATACAGTATGTGTGATAGGGGGTATTTCAAAGAAAGAAAGAACAAAAGAACAAAACAATGGAATGGAATAGATGGAAGGGCAGGGCCAGTATGGGTGGCTGTTGATTTGACATACTTTGAGGACAATCCGACTGTAAGTGACTCTGCGTGTGCAACTGTGTGTTCTCAGTACACTCATTAAAATATCTGTTTACCTTTAGTGTATTTGCATGAATACAAATGCATATACACAAATACAGTGCCTTCAGAAAGTATTCACACCCCTTGACTTTTTCCACATTTTGTTGTTACAGCCTGAATTTAAAATGGATTCAATTGAGATTTTGTGTCACTGATCTACACACAGTACCCTGTAAGTGGAATTATAGTTTTATATAAATATTCACAAATTAAAAAAATAAAATAAATGAAAAGCTGAAATGTCAGGAGTCAAAAAGTAAACAACACTTCTGTTATGCCAAGCCTAAATAAGTTCAGTAAAAATGTGCTTAACAAGTCACATAATAAATTGCATGAACTCACAGTGTGGAATAACGGTGTTTATGTGGAATAACGGTGTTCATGTGGAATAACGGTGTTTATGTGGAATAACGGTGTTTATGTGGAATAACGGTGTTCATGTGGAATAACGGTGTTCATGTGGAATAACGGTGTTCATGTGGAATAACGGTGTTTATGTGGAATAACAGTGTTTATGTGGAATAACGGTGTTTATGTGGAATAACGGTGTTCATGTGGAATAACGGTGTTTATGTGGAATAACAGTGTTTATGTGGAATAACGGTGTTTATGTGGAATAACGGTGTTTATGTGGAATAACGGTGTTCATGTGGAATAACGGTGTTTATGTGGAATAACGGTGTTCATGTGGAATAACGGTGTTTATGTGGAATAACGGTGTTTATGTGGAATAACGGTGTTTAACATGATTTTTAAATGACTACTCCATCTCTGTACCCCACACATAAAAGTATCTGTAAGGTCTCAGTCTAGCAGGGAATTTCAAGCACAGATTCAGCCACAAAGACAGGGAGGTTTTCCAATGGTTCGCAAAGAAGGGCACCTATTGGTAGATAGGTAAAAAATAAAATCCCTTTCAGCATATTAATTACATTTTGGATGGTGTATCAATACATCCAGTCACTACAAAGTTACAGGCGCCCTTCTAACTCAGTTGCTGGAGAGGAAGGAAACCGGTCAGGGCTTGCTTTCAACATGAGGTCAATGGTAATTTTAAAACAGTTAGAGTTGAATGGCTGTTAATAACTGAGGATGGATCAACAACATTGTAGTTACTCCACAATACTAACCTAAATGACAGAGTGAAAAGAAGGAAGCCTGTACAGAATACAAATATTCCAAAACATGCATCCTGATTGCAACAAGACACTAAAGTCATACTGCAAAAAAGTGGCAAAGAAATTAACTTTTTGTCTGAATACAAAAGCGTTATAGCCAACACAGCATTTCACAGACTACCACTCTTCATATATTCAAGCATGGTGGTAGCTGCATCATGTTACAGGTATGCTTGTCATCAGCAAGGACTAGGGAGTTTTTTTAAATATAAAAATAAACAGATTAGAGCTAAGCACAGGCAAAATTCTAGAGTAAAACTTGGTTCAGTCTGCTTTCCAACAGACACTTGGAGACAATTTCACATTTCAGCAGGTACATCTCCTAAAACACAAGGCTTTGTGTTTTGTAACTAGGCATCTCATGAACATTAAATGTCGTCTCAGTAAGCAACTCCAGCGTAGATGTGGCAGTGTATATTAGCTAGTTTTGACTTAAATCGGCTTGAAAATCTATGGCAAGACTTGACCATAGCTGTCTAGCAATTATCAACAACCAACTTGAAAGGACTTGAAGAATATTTGTAAGAATAATGGGCAAATATTGTACAATCCAGGTATGCAAAGCTCTTAAAGACTTACCCAGAAAGACTGTAATTGCTGCCAAAGGTGATTCTAACATGTATTGACTCGAGATAGAATAGTTATCTAAATCAAGATTCATTTTTGTTGTTGTTGTTGAATGTGTGGAAAATAAACTGTGTTCTTCCACTTTGACATTAGAGTATTTTGTGTAGATCGTTGACAAAACAAAATACAATTAAATTCATTAAATCCACCTTTAACACAACAAAATGTGGAAAAAGTCAAGGGGTGTGAATACTTTCGGCTTATAAACATGCAATCAAAACAGACACTCATAATTTGCACCATGCAATATCCCACCAACAATTTGCAATGAACGGAGCCTATATTGCTCATGGTGGTCATTGTAATCCTGACATACAGTTGTGCTAATCTGTTATTCATTGCAAGTTTTCACTTGGAAGAGTTGGCCGGATAATCCGAGTGCATTTCGTGATTGAGTTATTGTAGGAGGCCACAGGAGATCAAATGATCTGGATGGATGCAGGCCAAGGTTGTTCCTCAGGTACAAATGCTTGAGAGAGCATACAGTAAGAGACGCATGCCAATGATGCACACAAACTCCAACACTGCTTATGCATAACAACGATGCGGCGTATTTATTCAATACTCCGACATTCCCTGTGTCATGTTCCAGTATCCACTTCAGGTACTCACAGGCCGTAACTATTATTATCCATTCCTAGTGCAACATTCCAATTCTACACCCTCAGTCATTCCATAGTATAATAATATTATGATAGTATATTATGATCATTCTTGTATTGATCCTAATAGTCATTCTTGACTATTGATCATTCATTAGTCCAAGTCATTGTGAATAGGGAAAGCAGAGAAGGAGTGGGGACAAGGAAATTACTTATCAGGCTGGCTGTAACCAGATGGACTGATGATGATGGTGAATGAGTGGGTTAATAGATACTTGTGAATCACTAGTCAGATAAGTGGTTTATTGTGGTGAAACATGCTTAAGATTGAACAGTCACTGGTCAGATAAGTGGTTTATTGTGGTGAAACATGCTTAAGATAGAACAATGTACAAATCAAAAGTGAAACGATGCTTATAAAATATATTTTTTTAATAGTTAATAGTTTATATTTAAGAATAGTAGTCATGATGATGTGGATGTCCATGCAGTAATGTGTTCATCAGTCACGTACAATAGCAATGGGCTTGTGCAAACAATGTGCGAGATGCTAATATTGCTCATGTCAATATCAATTTGTCCTCATTAGTCGGCAGGTCTTCCTTCTCTTCATCTCTGGAAACAAAGCAGCAAAACACAGTCAGCACAACTGATCAACACAACGTGCATGGGAAGTGATGAGTGGCCTGTTCCTAGGTAATCATAGTATAGTGTTAATGGAAACTTGGATTGAAGTCTTCCATCATTAGGACAAGGATAAATTAATACAATTGTGATTGGGTATGGCATACAAAAAACACATGCTTTCCTGTTGGTGTCACAAGTTGTGTGGTTATAAGAGTAGTCGGCAGTCAGGTAGGTCATTATTGTATGTTCATCATCGTTCACTGGGCTTAGCTGAGTTCAAAGTTCTTTCTCACCTTCCTGGAGGTGTTGTGGTCGAGCATCAGTTGTGGAGGTCTGTCAGAGCTACACTTATCCAGCAGCACATCTCCTGTAGAGCTGAACTGACTCAGGTCCTCTGCTCTGTACAGAAATTTAGGTCTGCAACACAACACACACAACAACTTTCAGGTGGTGGTAAACCTGGACAGTAACACCAATATCTAATATCAATATCAGGACACCTTTGCACTATGAAATGTGATCTATAAATGCACCGCGGATGTTAACATGAAACCTTTCCTACAAAAATAAACTTCTAGTAGTTCGGCTAGGTTATTATTGATTGGTTGCATTTCATATTCGATGTGTGTATTTCTTGGTGTTCTGCAAGGCTCATTTGCAAAAGGGTCTCAGTATAACTCCCTACTTGAATAAAGGTTGACTAAAGAAAACTACTACTACAACCATTATGATAACTACATATGTACTGTATCTAACAACTATTACTACTGCCGTGTTGTGACTAATGTTAGACATTATAATAGTAAACAGTGATGTGACTTTACCTTCTCAGGTAGAGGTTGGAGATGCAGCCTTTGAACGTGTCTTTCCCCAGGAACACAGAGTCTGGGTTTGAACTGAAGGAGCTTGAGGTTATCTGCCCTCCCACATCCTCGTCATCTATCCGCAGCTCGATACTGTAGGGCAACACGAGACAGTACTTATTTACAGTATATGTGTCAGTGGTTACCAATCTGTATAACCAGTATGTGCTGTACCGTCACAACAATAATGTCTATGGTAAGTCTCAGTCATCACCAATGCATCATGGAACTGGATAAAGTTGATATGGTGGATTTAGTAGCTTTCTATCACTCTATGTTGAATGTTTGATGTTGTACCTTTGAGAAGCCACCCTTCTGGTGGCAGTCAGGTAATGCCATTTGCCGTCCTGGTACTGCTTGCTTGATTTCAAAGATTTCCAAGCTGTGTCTTTGAACGTCAGGACCACATAGCCGTTGACCAAGGCAAGTTCGATGGCGCCAACGCTCTGTCGGAGAACCGGGTAGGGATAAAGATCATTTCAAACAGTCAGGTCACTCACACTTGTTGTACAAATGTCAAAACAACAGTTGAAGAAAGAAATGTGGAGCGAGAGAGGGAGAAAAAGGGGTGTTGTGGTCTACCAACCGACTCGGTGTTCTGCAGTAGGAGCCCATTTTTCTCAGAGCTCCTGAATCCCAGTGAGACTGAGACATCCCTTGCCAGGCTGAAGCCTTCGAGAGCAGCTGACAGAGAACTCCCCACGTTAAACTCAGATTTACGAGACGCCTGGAACACCGAGACATTGTCATGTGGTTACTAACAGTGGACCGGAGTCAGTCACAGCATCTTGGTGGCATCAATATACGCAGTAGTGGCACACAGAAATGTCTTCCTGACAGTACAACTGGGTCTCCAGTGAGTAAAGATTATAGTGGTAGAAATCAAAATATAGCGCCGTGTTATTGACCATGTTTGAAAAAAGGTGTAGTAAAAGGTGAAGACTTACCAGGAAGTCCGTGGGACAGCCCCGGCTGATGCCCACTTTTTCCTTGAATTTGGGGTAGTTGTTGTTGACCTTGATGTTTTTCATGCAGGCCTTCAGTGGCTGGGCGGTGATGTTGTGTCTGTGAGCGAGAACACACAAACACAACGTTATTTAGACTCTGGTGTGATGTACGGTTAAGGAAACCGTATACTACCAATAAGGCTTTACAACGTACTCAACACCCAGGTAAACATGGGCAGAGTTTGACCATTCACATCGTAGCGTCAAACATAATGATCATCATGTTCCTAGTAAGCAGGTGAAAAGCACCCACCTTTCTCTCAGGGCTGGTGGTACGCCACCGATGTAGTAGTCTGTGAAGTCACCTGGGGTGTACTGGGCATCAGCTATGACCACCTCATTGCCTGCTACACGGATCTTTATCTCTTGGCTTCCTTGAGACTTAATAACAATCAACACTTCTGCTTGGTCTGAATTCTAAAGAGAAAAAAAAAAGTATTTGAGCAAACCAATGTGAGTTCTACAAATAACTAAAAATCATCTATCTAGCGCCAACTGCCTTACCACTGGGAAGACTTTGGTAGCACTTTGTACTGGTTCTCTGAACAGGTTACTATGGATGACAACGTAGCCTCTCTCAAACGTCACACTGTAGTACTTCTCCTGCGAACAGAGGAAAACGAGCGACACAGTCAGTGGGACAAACTGACAAGGGAAGAGAAACCCAACAGCTACTCAGGTGTGAACGATGGCACATCGTCAACTTCACCACACCAAATGTTTTAATGTGAGCAGAGTAAGTAGCCTACCTCATTTCCAATGTAGAGGAAAAGCCCATTCTCTGAGCGAGTGGAGATGATCTGGCCCAGTTGGAGGTTGGGCGCCATGACACCTTGGATGGACACCTTGACATAACCAGTCCCCTCAAAGTACTCAAACACCACTGGTCGGCTATACCTGGGCACAGAGGGATTCAATCAGAATAGGGTTAAGGTGGGGAGCTACATTCGGGTGGTCGGGAAAACAGAAAATGCAGAAATAGAACTGGAGAGTACTTTTGCTGCTCACAGAGCTACGCTGCTAAAGCCAAGGTTTCGTTCAACTGAATAGGAGCGAATCGCGCTGTGCTAAAGTTTAGTGTCCAGTTTAGCAGGCTTGTAGTCAATCCAGCCACGTAACATGTCCATCAGTCAAGTGATAGACAGGGGAGATTGACAGTTATTCTTTGTTGTTCTCTGATCCAGGAGCATGATTTCCAATCAATACCTCATTCGGCTTGGTGGTATTTGGTATTTTAATAGGATCCCCATTAGCTGTTGTAAAAGCAGCAGCTACTCCTTCCTGGGGTCCACACAAAACATAATACGGAATGACATGATACAGAACATCATTAGACAAGAACAGCTCAAGGACAGAACTACATACATGCATCTACCAATCTCTTTGTTTGATGCTTATACCTCTTGCATGGAGTCTCCAGGTTGACCTTGACAGCATTCTTAAAGTTGTACAGGCTGATGACTCTGTCATTGAAGGTGGACAGCTCGATGCATCCCTTATAGTTGGGGTAGTTGAGGGAGGCTGGAGGCTATAGAAACAACATTTTCAGATGTTATACAAGGTTGAAAACGCTTCAATCGGGAATCGTAATGCCACCTCCGTTAGTCACTGAAAAATGTTATTTTCAGTCAATGTCAAACCAAAATGTTATGAAGTCAGGTGCTTACACTGAAGTTGGAGGGGTAGCCCCCGACATAGAAGACAATGTCACTAGGGTCCAGATTTAGAAGGTTCCTGGTCAGCTCTCCCTGCTTGGTGATGATCTGAGATGGGTCCGGCTGATTGGATGTGAACAGCTTGGTGAGGTTCACTTCTGCGTCTTGGTAAATTCTGAGAGATTGTAAGAGGTCAATGGTAAAATCAGGGTTACTCACTGAAGTCTAATTTCCCAAGACTTTTGAATGGCCGAGGGTATGGTTTACCTGTGCAGGTCCACCTTGTCAAAGAAGGAAGGCTCAGAGGGAGACCTAGTGATGTAGTCCGTCTTGATCTCGTACTCTTCTCCATCCAGATTGTACACACAGAACAGCACGTTATTCCTCAGGGCCATGCCGATGAAGTTTTTAGACGACTGTGGGAGAGAGAGAGGGGAGGACAGTCAGTGCAAACTGTCAAATGTATGTGTGCCATTATTTCAATACAGAAATATACACAGAATGCCAACTGAAGTGCCAGAGAGCTTTTCTGAACCAAAAGAAAACTGTCAAATCTATATCATTCATTTTTTTCTTTCATTAGGAGAATAGGAAGTACAAGGTCCAGTTTACTCACGTCTTGGTTGCCGAGGTAGAATATGAACATGTCACCCGTATCTTTGACCGTGGTGGCCTGTCTCCGCCTGCGTGCTCCGTCCCCTCGGCTGCTGGGGAGCTCTGGTCTCTGCAGGAACAGGGACAGGGACGTGTATGCCTTCAGGTCTTCAATATCCCGTGGGGGACGCAGCTCCACGTGGCCCTCCCCACTGAACTTCATAGGGACCCCAATCTGGAGACAGGAGGAGGTGGGAGGTTGTACAGGGTTACTAAGGGACCAGCAGTGTAAAGAGAAATCCGTCTTCTCCTTTATGGGATTCACAAGTGTCCATCAAATTCCCCAAAGGGCTCTGTCAAGACCTAAACCTGCAATCCTTCAAACTGAAATGAGTCTGACTCCATATATTCACGTCTTAATTCTCAACAGCACTCACTGCTGCAGAGACTGTATGGCCAGTGGAAGGGGTAACAGGTTATACACCGTGGGTATATCTGGTGGGGTGTGGACCCAGGGTGTGTATAGAGTTGTGTGTGTGTGGTGGTGCATTCGTACCCTATTGGCTGCGTCTCTAGCCTGCTCGATGAGCTCCTTGATCCTATTGATGTTATCAGAGACGTTGGTGACGGGGGAGAGCTGAGAGCTGAGCTCCTCCACCTCCGAGATCTTATCCTGCAGAGACGGGATGCTGTTCAACAGATTCTTCACTGTGGATGGGGGGAGGGGGAGAGAGGAGTTAGACCTTTTAACCATTTCACACCTGAACAAAACAGGAAAGGAGTGGACAATCATCACAGTACAGTTCATGCATGGTTAACAACATTTTAATAAGATACGTCATATTTATTCAATAGAGAGAAATCTCTTTTTTACAAGGAAGCCCTCTTTATGGGTGTCTATTCCCTCCAGCCTTTGCAGACACAGGTTAGTGGAGTGATTCTTCACCTGACTTGTCCACATCGTCCATGATGCTGCCGAGGTTGGAGTCGGAGGGCATGACGTTGAACTTGTCCACTTCCTCTCTGATGGCGTTCAGTCTGTCCATGGTGGTGCTGGCCGTGTCATTGGCAGCCGCTGCCTTCCTCTTCGCCTCATCTAGCATGTCTCCTATATCATCTGAGAGAAGGAGAGGCGAGAGGGAAGGAGGAGAGGGGGAAGGAGGGAGGAGAAGGGGGGAAGGAATGAAGGAGGAGAGAGGGAAGGAGAGGGGTAAGGAGGGAAGGAGGGAGGAGAAGGAATGAAGGAGGAGAGAGGGAAGGAGAGGGTTAAGGAGGGAAGGAGGAAGGAGAGGGGTAAGGAGGGAAGGAGGAGAGGGGGAAGGAGAAGGGGGGATGGAATGAAGGAGGAGAGGGGGAAGGAGCGGAGAGGGAGGGAGGGATTAGCGATGATGACACTTAAGTCAAAGCACTCTCATAACTCATATTTCACTCTTCCATTGATCAGTACATTTTCCATAATTTGAGATGGTCTATCAGACATCCTCTGGTCCTCCTACTACCCGAGCCACTGTACCTCTCTGGATGTTGTTCAGCTCAGCCTGGGCATCCAGCAGGTCCGTCTCCAATGCTTTCTTCTTATTCTCTGCGTCATTCAGGCGCTTCTTCTGGGCTGTGAGGTCATCAGAGGCCTCTGTTGAGTCAAAACAGAGCTTAGTTAAGCCTTAACTATGCCATTCCATTTAGGCCACATGTATTTGGTTGGCTCCTTACCCACTCTAAAAACACTATTACAACCCTTAGCAACATACCTTTGAGATCTTTTTCTGCGTCCTTGGCTTCCCTCAGTAGGTTGTTCCCGCTTTCTTTCAGATTCTTAGCTCTCTTTGTCAGGTCCTCTTTCTTCACATCCTAGATTGAAAAATAATGAAGAAAATAAGAAAAAAAAACAAGTTGAAGAATATTGCAGAAACAGAAGGTGGACCAAAGACACA
This sequence comes from Oncorhynchus mykiss, assembly GCF_057628025.1. Lineage (NCBI taxonomy): Eukaryota > Metazoa > Chordata > Actinopteri > Salmoniformes > Salmonidae > Oncorhynchus > Oncorhynchus mykiss. The sequence goes on from NC_143049.1 coordinate 18,066,013, forward strand.
TCAGCTTAGAGTTAGGTGCTGTGGAGTCAATATCTCCCTGGTATGGGTCTAGTGGCTAGACTGTGGACTCACCTTCAGGGCTTTGTCAGCTGCATCTTTTGCCTCCTTGGCTGCCTTCTCTGCAGCGTTGACCGCATCTGTGATGTTCTTGTATGCCTCAATGGCGTCCATGGCATCACGCACATCCGAGCGGCCACTCGAGTCCCTTACAGCACTGTGACATAGGAAGACGAGAGAGGCGCGGGGGGAGGAGGAAAGAGAGAGAGAGAGAGAGAGAGAGAGAGAGAGAGAGAGAGTGTGAGAGGGGGGTAGAAAGAGACAGAGGAAGGAAGGGAGAAGAGAGAACAGAAGAGCGAGAGAGTAAAGGTAAACACACGGGAAATGCCAATAAACCAAATGGAACAACAAACATGCAGCCTGAGGGGAATCTAGCGGATGGCAGATCTATCTGGAACGACCCACTGAGGATGAAAACCACCCAGCATAAACATCCCTGTTAAAGAACCACAACTACCGCCACTAACATTACTTCAATACTATGTCGTTGATGCTTGGGGAACCTTTTGAGTTGATCCTCTACTCTTATCTTGAATTACGTGCTGCTGAGGAATTATGGCTTCCCATTGAAACTAACATGGGCAATACAGTCTTGAGACCATTTAGCTTAAACTACACAAACCAGCAGCAGAAACTGCCTTGTCGTCATAACCCAGGACCCGTCCTATCCCTGGTTTAAGAGGAAATGTCCCCACATCCCAGGTCCCTATAACTCACTCCTGTAGTTCCTTGGCCAGCTTGGCCAGGTTCTCAGCGTGTCTCTCTGCTCGCTCCACAATGTCCTCCTTGGCCGCGGCCTGGGAGATGGCGTTGACCTTTTTGGTGAGGTCAGTCCTGGCGCCGTCCAGTTGGGCAGCTAGTTGTTCATACTCCTGGAGAGGAGAAAGACAACAGGGTCACATTCATTAGGCACCAAATGGATGAAAACATGACTGAAACAGGGAGGGACTACCTGAACTTGTCCAATAACAAATGGTAATGTTTGCTTTCCGTTGCAAACTGTTTGGCTACGTTTTGTTACCGTATGCCTAATGAAGAGAACAGAAGAACCACTGTAGGCACAGGAAATACAGGCAAGGACATACCATCCTCTTTACCTAAAGTCATGATATTATCAAACACAACCATCGATTGTTATCTGAGTGGCTGGCAAGTTAGGACTCAACCACTAACATTTGAGAATCGAGAGCAACTGCAGTTTCAGAATCAAGTATTGTCAAAATGTGTTGTGTACATCGGCTGTATCACTACACTGGTTAGGATCATATGTGTACCGGAGATGATAGATGCATCACTGACTTCGGTATATTGAATTTGACTATGCACATGAGGTAATATGCAGTTGCAACATGAGATGACACGGCCGGCCTGTGTGCTCACAGTCTTGCTGTCCTTCAGCATTCTCAGGAGGTCCTCTGTGGCCTTCAGCTGATTTTCTGCCATGGCTATCTGGTCCTGGACCTTCTTCCGTTCCTTCTTCAGGTCCTCCATACGTTTCTGAAGAACAAACATTCATTTGGTTAAGAGCACATTAGCGCTACTGCCATAAGACGTCCATTTTTGGGGGGGGGGGGGGGGGGGGGGCGATGACCCTAACCATGAAAGTAACCATAGCAACGGACCAAACAACATGGTTACCGCAGTAGCTGCCTATACGTGATAGCATTGTACCATCATGTTAAAAGAAAATAGTAAATACAGGGAGTTTTATTATTACCAGGATGTCTTTCAGTGCCTCTGAGTTGAGTCCGTTCTGAGAGTTGGCTTTCTTCACCATGTCCCCAGCCTGTTTCAGCGCCTCCTCCAGGTCCTTCAGTTTAGCCTCATAGTCCTTCAGAAGACCCTTCACCCTCTTGGCTGCTGCCTCATTCTGATCATACTGCTTGGTCACATTAGCCTTGATGTAGTCCAGCACTGGGAGAATACAACAGAATAGAAATGGTAATTCTCAACCGGAAATGTTTTAAAAAAGTCTCACTATTTTATTCGGTTGCTGATGGTATCAAACAAAGTAGTCATCGCCATTGTGACATTCAAGAACATCAGAGTTACCTTACGAGCTTCTAATCTTATGAAAGAAAAGCCTTGTGGGATTTGAAGAGTTTTGGTTCCACAGCAGACTACTTACGTTTCTGGGCCTCGTCTCTCTCTTTGTCGGCTGCGTCTTTCTGGGGGTTGAAGTTTCTCCTCTCCATCTCCTTCACCATGCGTTCAGCGTCGGATAACATCTTAGCCAGGCTCTCACTGGGCACCACATCACCGGAACCAGACTCTTTCAGCTGCAGCAGCAGGGCTACACAACACACACATTCAGGTTGAGATATATAGATATATAAGGGAGGGAGAGGGAGTGGGAGAGGGAGAGAGGGAGAGAGGGAGAGAAGGGGTGAGAAAACAGAAAAATAAAAAGGAAAGAGGATCATTTGGCTAGAGAGAGAGATATATATAGACAGAGGGAGGCAAAGAGATCAGGCGAGTTAGAGAACAAGGACTTGGTGGTTTACCCAGGATCTTCTCGAGCAGGTTCCTAGCCTCAGTGTCCAGGTCTTTAGCTCTCAGATGGGTTTTACCCACATCATTCAGCACTTTCTGGGCATCCGCAGCCCTGTCATCCGCCTGATGGACAACACAGAAATAGACACAAACATTAGCTCTCCAAAGCCAGCACACACAATCCCACACATGACAGACGGGAATAAAAGACAGCGAGGAGGAAGAGTTCCAGTCCAGTACCTTTTCTTTCAGAGCGCTGATATCCTCGTTGACACTGAGAGTGTCCTGCTCCAGTTGGCTAACCTTGGGCTTCTGGCTGTTCACACTGGAACTGAACTTGCTCACCAAACTCTGTGGAGGGAACACACAGTCTATTGTTTAACACTTTATAATCAGATGAGATTGAGAGAGAGAGAGATGGGGAGAGAGAGAGAGAGAGAGAGAGAGAGAGAGAGAGAGAGAGAGAGAGAGAGAGAGAGAGAGAGAGAGAGAGAGAGAGAGAGAGCTACAGTTCAATGGGATATGGCTGGTTGTGGACTCCTCAGGCTGTCAGAGAGGTTGACTGAGTGACTTGTTTCCTCCTGTTGGTTTGATAAATGCTTACAGCGTTTAAAAACGGAGCGTATGAGTTGCTGTGATCCCAAACGCGTGGGAGTTCAGCTCTGACATGTGTTGACACACAGCTCTGGGACAAACTGACTGAGATCGCTTATCAGAAGGATTCTGGAATGTTCGAGTACGCACACACCCTTTACCGCTCTCTCTGTGTGTGTGTGTGTGTGTGTGAGCATTGACGTACAGCTATCCACACGGTATCTGCGTTTAGGTCATTTGCTATGTTTTGAAGTCCTCTCCCATCCTTTCTGTGGCCTGTATAGCCAGAGGGCAGGGTGGTACACTTCACTGCTTTTAACAGTACATATATGCCATTAATATATACAATATAATACCTTGGTCTCTGTGATGGCATTCTCCAGCATCCTGAGTCGGTCCTGAGAGGAGGCGGAGATACTGGCGTTATCCAGCTGAGTCTTAATCCTGCCCAGCTCCTCATCAAGACGCCCCAGATCGTTTAGTAAGGTCTCGGCGCAGTCGTCACACTCTGACAAGCCCACACAGACAAACGTAATCAACCGCTGATCATGATGAGGTAGGTACCCTCATGTACTGTACTCTCATTGGAGCCGTCACGCTGTCACGACAGAGACACTAACCTTGACACTGCTCGTCTGTGTTGGTGTCCCCCGGCTCCAACGCATTCTTGCACACTGCAGAAAGAGCAACATTATACATTGCATTTATTTTGACGAGGAAAATGAAACATCTACAGCGTAAAGCTTTACCAATAGGCAGAATGTGCCGCCATGTCTCAGTACGGTATCCACACTCACCACCAGTCCTGGAGTCACAGCTGTTTCCGTTGCCGCCACAGTCACAAGGCCGACAGCTTCCTCCGGTTGTCAATGGATCACCGTGGTAACCAGGGGCGCATCGTTCACAACGGTCTCCTGCGTAGCCTGGTCGGCAAACACACTGGAACCCTCCAGCGACCTCTCTGCAACCCACCGCAAAACTATAGTGGAACGATGAAGAAAGAAGAGATAGTTTGGTACCCGCAGATACTGGGCCGACCACGGTAAGTGATACACAGTACAAGGGTTTGATTTCACCAAAGGAGCATCTACTGTGGGTGACCTTGCCACAGGTTGGTTCTTTGGTGACACTGACCTGTTAGCTGGCACACCAAAGGGGCACGGGCACACCCGGCATGATCTCTGGGCAGCGTCTCCATAGTAACCCTCTTTGCAGCGCTCACACCTGTCCCCGGCTGTGTTGTACTGGCAGTTCTGTCCAGAGGAAGAGTAGAAAACATGCATTAGACTGTATCACGTGAGCACCTAAAGAACAGTATTTGAATGAAGTACTAGTCAAATACTAGTCCTTCATAATGGACATTCAGTTTACCCAGTGAAGAACAGCACAAGGTACAGTAAATCAGTGTATTCTTCAAACGAGTGAATAGCCAAGTCACATAGAAAACCTATAGCCTCAGTAAGTTGTTGAAAAGTCCTGAACAAATACCACCGTGAGTCTAAACACACTTTGTCCTTCAGTAGACATAGTCACACAAACATACTCCAGCCCAGAGTAGATCCAACGACAGGCAACATTATGTCCCTTTTTTAATCTCAAAAGGAGGGTGATTGTCATCCCTCTCTACCATAAACGACTAACATTTCTGTCCTAATTCATCCCAAAGAGTGATTTTGATGGTACAGAGAGAACGAGTGTTCAGCCTGGACTCCTTAGGCCTAGATAGAGGCACAGGCCTGGTCTTGAGTGGCATGCGTAAGATGAGAGGAGACAAGAGAGGGAGGGAGAGAGAGATGAGAGAAAGAGAGAGAGAGGGAGAAAGGAGAATATAGAGTGCTTTTAGAGATCTAGAGTTTCACTGGGAGACAGCTAATGTAGACCCATATCACAATCATATATAATCACCATCATCCAATAGTTTCATGTGGTTAGCCGTCCATGGTACAGAACAGTATGTGGGCACCAAGGCGGAGTGGGATGGCCACACCATGCCCTGTGGCGTGGGGTGTGAGGTCTAGACTATGACTACTGGGCTGTGGCTCACCCTGATGGAGTCACATAGGCTGACATAGCAGGTGTTGCCCAAGTGGTTATCACTGAATTCCTTGAGGGCTTCTTTAGGCTCACAGGTTTTGAATGATTGTAATTCAGAAGCACTGTGTGTGTTCGAGTTCAAGTTGATTCGTGGTATGTACAGGACACACATACTTGCGGGTTCCCTTGCGATCATGCGACAACAATAACAAATAATAGAAGACAATAATACAAATATACAAAAAAGGGTGTGTTCTTACCAGGCACCTCCCAGTCCTGTCGTCACACTCGTTGGCGAGGCCGTTACAGAAGCAGGGCACACAGCGACCCAGGAAAGGCCCACTGCCGTCCCTATAGTAACCACGAGCACATTTCTGGAACAGAGAAACACACAGACATTAATACAGGTACATCAAAATATATAGATACAACAATATCATACAGAAAAACAGAATTTTGAAAGTGATTTCTATCTCAATGGGACCCTCCTGGGTGAATGTGAATTCTATCACGAACAGAACAGAATCCTAAAACACACATTTCAAAACGACACACTTCGCTCCCACACAGAAGAACACTTCGCCATTCAAAGTGGCAGTGTTTGAGGAGATACAGGCAATCAGAGTTTACGTCAGCTAACCTTCCTAGCGACAGAGAATGATTGATCTCACAATGTCCAAAATCCCGAGTGGGTCGTGTCACCAGCACCCCGCTGAGCACAAGACGAGTGTGTATTCATCCTTAACGCACCGCCGCCACTCAGAAGCCAAACACACCCTTCGCTCTATAGGATAACGGTCTGGAAGTCCACTGATATCCTACAAGTCTACCTCGCACACGGAGCAGCCAAGCATACATTACAGTAAGTTTATTTGTAACCCAACAGAAATCCATTGTTTTACCTGGATCTGAGAGCTGGCATCTTGGTCGTCAAAAGACGGGTACTGAACAGTCTGTCCTCGGTCATTCACAGAAGAATACTGGACTCTCTGTGTACCCTGGTCATTAACAGAGGGGTAATGTACTCTCTGTCCGCCTTGGTCATTCACAGAGGGGTAATGTACTCTCTGTCCGCCCTGGTCATTCACAGAGGGGTAATGTACTCTCTGTCCACCCTGGTCATGTAGGGAAGGATAATGTATCCTCTGTGCCTCTCGGTCATGCTGTCTGGGATAGCGGTTCCTCTCTTCCCTGGTAATGGGTCTGTGTCCTGCGCTGCATAGTCCCAGTAAGATCCCCCACAGCAGGGTCTGAAGTAGCATGCCTGTCCTTCTGGCTCTCCAGGGGCTGTGTACACGCGTGTCTGACATTGCTCACGTTTTGTCTGAAATAACTCCCTGCTCTGCCCTGCCTCTGCCTCTTAAACACACACACACACTCCCACATGTAGAGGACACGCCCCTTCTCCACTCACCTACAGTACCTTAGTCAGCAGCGCAGTCAGAGCAGTGTAGCAACACGCACACCCACACGCTGACCAACGTGCATGTTAGGGTTGGGCGTTATCCAGATGTTCATACCGTCAAACCGTTTCTGTACCATACCGGGGTGTGCGGTATTACTGGAAGTGCACAAAACTATTTAGGCAACAGGGATCTTTATCCAGGAGGGGATGAATATGTCTAGTCTGCGTACCAGTGTTTTTAACTAACATGCCAGAGAGACTGTCCTTTCAGGAATCTCAATGTTCAATATGGAGCTAGATTGATGGCGGAGTTGCTCATTGGTTGTTGGAAAAAACATCAATATTTTCCATGACAACATGTAGAGCCTCGAAAATAGGTTCTTTTTTTTTTTTACTTTATTCAAAATCAAAACGTCCATACACATTCGTTACTATAACCACTTCCGACAATACAATGTCACTTACACACAAAGGGTCGACAGGAAAATCGTCAGAATGTACATAAGCCGCCTCATCCACATATAGAAAGGTTGCTAGGGTGGGGCTCCACCTGGGAGCCTGAGTGAGTTTGTGTTGAAGTGTGTCTATAGATGTGTTCACAGGGTATGTGTGTGAGCATGCCAGTGTGACTGTGTGGCTCTGTGAATAATGGTTGGAAATCTCCAGACAGTGCAGGAGCAGCAGTCACACCTGAATCATGCAGTCCAAACACATAGCAGTGGAGACAGTTGGGCGTGGTAGTTAGTTGGATCTGTGTATGTACTATCTGGTGTCGGGTAGTGAGTAACAATGTCCCAGGTTGCCAGATGCCACGCCCTGCTATGTGTCAGGGCGCCTCTCCTTTTTCTAGCGCCGCAGGGTACATATTATCCATTTCCTCTGAACACACCTGACTAGAGGATGTTGACGTCTCCCACACACGTACACACACACACAGGTAGATCATGCTCTCGCTATGGTAACAGGGCTTCGAGCACAATCGCAAAATGGGGAAAACAACTCAATCAACCCACATGAAAAATACTATAGTATACTATGGTATAAATACTATAGTATTCACTGTAGTGTTTTTGCAGACTAAACTGCAGTATACTGTAGTATTTACAGTTAAATATAGTATAAATACTGTAGTAAAAGAAAACTAGTATATACCATAGAAATAATGTAGTGTTTTTGCGGACTGTAATATACTGTAGTATTTACTGTACAGTTTTTGCTGACTCTAGTATACTGTAGTATTTAATGTAGTGTTTTGCGGACTGTAATATACTGTAGTATTTACTGTACAGTTTTTGCAGACCCTAGTATACAGTAGTATTTAATGTAGTGTTTTTGTGAACTGTAATATACTGTAGGATTTACTGTACTGTTTTTGCTGACTCCTGTATACTGTAGTATTTACTGTACTGTTTTTGCTGACTCTAGTATACTGTAGTATTTAATGTAGTGTTTTTTGCTGACTCTAGTATACTGTAGTATTTAATGTACTGTTTTTGCTGACTCTAGTATACTGTAGTATTTAATGTAGTGTTTTTGAGGACATTACTGTAGTATTTACTGTTTTATTACTTTTGACAAAGAAACGGCGGCATTCTCCTTAAGGAAACCTACTGGAGAAATAGAAAAGAAAAAGCACATTTTCCATAACCTGTAAGTAGGTGGGACTGGGGTCTGAACGGATCGTTCAGAGCTTCTGCTCTTTTCCATAACCTGTAAGTAGGTGGGACTGGGGTCTGAACAGATCGTTCAGAGCTTCTGCTCTTTTCCATAACCTGTAAGTAGGTGGGACTGGGGTCTGAACAGATCGTTCAGAGCTTCTGCTCTTTTCCATAACCTGTAAGTAGGTGGGACTGGGGTCTGAACGGATCGTTCAGAGCTTCTGCTCTTTTCCATAACCTGTAAGTAGGTGGGACTGGGGTCTGAACAGATCGTTCAGAGCTTCTGCTCTTTTCCATAACCTGTAAGTAGGTGGGACTGGGGTCTGAACAGATCGTTCAGAGGTTCTGCTCTTTTCCATAACCTGTAAGTAGGTGGGACTGGGGTCTGAACAGATCGTTCAGAGCTTCTGCTCTTTTCCATAACCTGTAAGTAGGTGGGACTGGGGTCTGAACAGATCGTTCAGAGCTTCTGCTCTTTTCCATAACCTGTAAGTAGGTGGGACTGGGGTCTGAACAGATCGTTCAGAGCTTCTGCTCTTTTCCATAACCTGTAAGTAGGTGGGACTGGGGTCTGAACAGATCGTTCAGAGGTTCTGCTCTTTTCCATAACCTGTAAGTAGGTGGGACTGGGGTCTGAACAGATCGTTCAGAGCTTCTGCTCTTTTCCATAACCTGTAAGTAGGTGGGACTGGGGTCTGAACAGATCGTTCAGAGGTTCTGCTCTTTTCCATAACCTGTAAGTAGGTGGGACTGGGGTCTGAACAGATCGTTCAGAGCTTCTGCTCTTTTCCATAACCTGTAAGTAGGTGGGACTGGGGTCTGAACGGATCGTTCAGAGCTTCTGCTCTTTTCTATAACCTATAGGGAACACAGTATATGGTCTAGATTTGTCATGTAGATATCTCACTTATGGGTGGCACAATTTGGGATAAGGTGGAGGGGAATGGGCAGGGTATGCATTTAATACTGTTTAAAAAAGTGTAGTGTTTTTGCTGTAGTATTAATATAGTATTACTGTAGTATTTACTATAGTATTCTACAGTATACGATACTAAGCATTACACATGATCTAGGGATACTATAGTGTGTAGTATAGTATTATTCAGTATACTACAGTTTACTACACAATTATATAGAAAGTCAAATGAAAATCTACTACAAAGTCATCAGGGCCTTAGGGTCTCACTTTGTTAATAAGCTATTGCCAGTGAAACAAAAAAAGCTTCCTTGGCTTGTCCATCTCCCGGGCAAAGTGATGCACACGGGCAAAGTGATGCTGAAACCACGATTGCAATGTTAAACAAACCATACAACTCTATGCACAATGACGACTTAAGGCTGCAATATGTAACTATTTGGGAGACCCGACCAAATTCACGTAGAAACGTGAGTTATAGATCTGTCATTCTTATTGACAACAAGCCTAAGAAGCGCTATTTCTATGCTTCCCGTTCTTTACGTTTGGTTTTTGTGTCTTTTACTTTCAGCTTGGAACAGCTGAAAATACAATGTTTTTGGTTATGGAAAAGATATCTCACAGCGGTTTAGATGGTATAATGATTCAGTAACACTTTACTTGCTTTTTTGTTGTTGTCACAAATTGAAATTATGCAAACTATTACAATTTTAGCAACCAGAAAATGATGTGATGTCTGCATAGTGGATCTTTTTCTTTTTAATTCACTGCACCTTTTACAAAACCACATTTCAGTTCAGTAACAGACTGACGATTTGTGTGGTTTGTGCCGTCATTCTGTAAAAAATCTGAGTCTCAGCTGAAAATGCATACATTTACAGTCGTTCCATTGAATACGTGGATTCTGAGGGGGAAAATGCTTCCGTCCAACTCTTCCTAATTGGAGTAGGAGAACCACCTGCGTACTAAACAACCTCAGGGAAGAATTTGGTTCTAACGTTCTAAATGTCGTACTGTATGTTTTTTTAAATTGTATTTTAATTGAACTGCTGTTACTATGACAACGGAGCGGTTTACAGCAGTGGTATAATCTTTAATATTATGTCTGCGTGATTGTGCATCTTATCCCTCTCCCTCGGGCTACTGGGCTTGGCTGATGAAACACACACACTTTATTCCGGGACATTCCACAAAGGCTTGTTTAAGCCGCTGGCTCTTCAATGAGCTGATGGATTTTTCCTCTGCCTGCCAGTGACCTCACTCACCCCAGGCTGGGCGTGGCACCATTGTTAGGGCGTGTCACGACAAAAACCCCACAGCGGGGAGGGCAGTTCCCGCTCTTCTCTTCTCCAAAATGACTAGATTGGTCGGTCAACATCTCTCCCTCTCAGCCCCTCCTGTCCTCTTTCTCTCTCTTACTTTCTCCCTCCGTCTCGCCCCCTCTCTTTCCCAATCCCAAACTGACCCCTAGGACATAGCCCCCAGCACTTACACACTTGATGTGCATCTGAGAGCTAAAAGTCCACCTATCCTTGGACTCATTACCATCTCCAAAATAACAAAAACACCAAGGCAACTCTGGAGTACTCTCTCAGTAACTGCCCAGTGAAAATCTCACTTTTAAAAGGATGATGCGCTGGCCAATCAGCGATCTACTTGCCTGCAATATTTTTAATGACGGTATACACCCACACCATTCTGTTGTTGAGTTAAGCCCACACCATTCTGTTGTTGAGGTGAGCCCACACCATTCTGTTGTTGAGGTAAGCCCACACCATTCTGTTGTTGAGGTGAGCCCACACCATTCTGTTGTTGAGGTAAGCCCACACCATTCTGTTGTTGAGTTAAGCCCACACCATTCTGTTGTTGAGGTAAGCCCACACCATTCTGTTGTTGAGGTAAGCCCACACCATTCTGTTGTTGAGTTAAGCCCACACCATTCTGTTGTTGAGGTGAGCCCACACCATTCTGTTGTTGAGGTAAGCCCACACCATTCTGTTGTTGAGGTAAGCCCACACCATTCTGTTGTTGAGGTAAGCCCACACCATTCTGTTGTTGAGGTAAGCCCACACCATTCTGTTATTGAGTTAAGCCCACACCATTCTGTTGTTGAGGTAAGCCCACACCATTATGTTGTTGAGGTAAGCCCACACCATTCTGTTGTTGAGGTAAGCCCACACCATTCTGTTGTTGAGGTAAGCCCACACCATTCTGTTGTTGAGGTAAGCCCACACCATTCTGTTGTTGAGGTAAGCTCACACCATTATGTTGTTGAGGTAAGCCCACACCATTCTGTTGTTGAGGTAAGCCCACACCATTCTGTTGTTGAGG